>NC_043013.1:10968275-10998275 GCF_006345805.1 Octopus sinensis
ATCAATAGGGCAAGATCTCTTCTTTTATTTCTCAGAGATGTGGGCTCAGATTTGGTCCTTTCACATTGACCATTCTTCCAACATTCACGCACCTTTCAACAAACTTGCTACAAGGCAACACTTCCCCCTACACCCTCAACTTCCTTTCCAAGTGAAACTTGGAAATGTTGATGAGGGGTTGGCCAAAGAGGAAAGTATCTGTCTTTAGCCCTTTCAAGACCATACTACTTCTTTTGCTACAGCAACTAGACAAATAAAAATTGCCTGCCCCTCTCGGTCAAAAGAGGGCGGTGGAACAATCCTCACAATGGATTCAGCTGATAGCCAGATCCGTGGGTTTATGTTGAATACTACTACTACTACTACTACTACTACTACTACTACTAATAATAATAATAATAATAATAATAATAATAATAATAATAATATAATAATAATAGAGAAACTTTCAAAATACAAAGATCTCGAAACAGAGGTAACGCAATTGTGGAGTCTAAAACAGAAACAATTCCTATCATAAGTTCATTGGTTATGATAAAAAAATATTCAGAAAAATACATAACAAAAACACCAGGTCTAACAAGTATATATAACATACAGAAAATACCACTACTAGGCATCTCTCCCATCCTACATAAAACACTTTTAATACATTAAGATTATGATCACCGCATAAAAAAAAAACACAGCACATACCCATGGCATACAGAGCTGCGCTCCGTAGTGCAGTGAAAGCACGCGGTGAAAATAAGTGTAATGAATAATAAAATTTTGGCCTCTTAACAAGAAAAACGGGAATGAATAAAATGGCTTTCAACATATTTTCGCTTGGTCTGTAAAATCAACTACATAGAAAACATGTAAGTCATATTTCTTTCGGACATGTTATAAATTTAGATCCCAGACGGGCATTACTATTAAAGCTTTTTTTTTTCAAACAGAATCTTTGCATACGCAATAAATGTTAAAGCAAGAGAAAATATATTTTAAAGAAAAAGCTTTGAAAACAATTTAACGTAAATAATGTTTTTAAAAATTGACACTAGGTGCCATTTGGAAATATTTTCCCCATAATCAAGCTAAAGATATTGCTCTCATTTCTATTGTCCAAGAAGAAATTGTTAACATTGGAAGACAAACTTGCTTCAGTGTGATTGACAATACGTCAGATATTTGTGATTCACTTTAAAGACATCAGAATCATTAACCGTGGGTTTTGTTAATTTGAATCAACAATAATTTTGTTAATTTGAATTTGCATATGAAGAAGAGAACAATTAAGACAAGGAACATAAACCACAAATAAGGGAAATTTCAGCATAAGAATTATTATACGATGTTTCGAAATTAGAAATATTCAAGAAATTAATAATAAATATCGATTCTAATATTTCACGAAACAGAAAAAAAGCGGGACGCTGGTTTTCTCTGCTGCAAGCAAGTTGCATGAAAAGAAGAGGAAAACAAAAAGATGATTTAAGTATTTTAAGGGAAATAAATTCATCAAAGATCTGTTTTCGTTTATGTTTGCGTCAATTAAACATATTGCATTTCCAATAATTTGTTAAGTAGTAAACGTACGTAAAACAGTGTTTTATTTTGTCAAGATGATAATAGTTTGTCAAAATGATGCGTGGCATGATTTCCAGCTTCATGTTCTAAGTTTAAATACAGCAGAGGTCGATTTTGCCCTTCATACTTTCGTGGTCGATGAGGTAAGTGTAGCACTAGAATAGATGTTGTTGACTAGCTACCGCCCACCAAATCCCTTGTCTTGCGCCAATAGTAGAAATTATTACTATTATATTATTATTATTATTATTATTATTGTTGTTGTGTTGTTGTTGTTGTTGTTGTTGTTGTTGCTATTATTATTATTATTATTAACATTATTATTATTAATATTATTATTATTATTATTATATTATTATTATTATTATTATTATTTTTATTATTGAGTGAGAGAGCAGTGCATGCCATCAAAGTGACACTGGGGTAAAATATACGAAGCCCAGTATGCCCATCATGACTCCTCGTCTGATAAGGGTACACCAGGCACATGCATCACAACCATATGTGCGTGACATGCTGATCTCATATCAAGATAAACAGCCCATGACCTTGCAGGTGGGGCCCAGTTAGAATTTTCTTCTGGTCGGGTAACCCATCCCGCTCAAAAGGTCCCTGAATAAGGGTTGTTTAAGTATGTTGAACAAAACACCCATGTTTCCAAACCTCTAACAAACGGCTATGATGCTCCCCACTATTTTTGCTCGTGGTCAGAGATGCACATATCGTCAGTCACTAAGGGACATGGTCAACTGGTTAAGGTCGAACAACTGACAAGCAAATCTGTGGTATTGAGCAGAATATTTGCTTTCGCCCATCTTTTATACCAAGACAAAACAATGTACATAATGACACTTCCAATCAGTTAAGATCGCAAGCCATGAAAGCCACTATCATTATTATTATTATTATTATTGAACAACATACTTCGCGGCATTTCTTCCTGCTTTACGTTCTGAGTCCAAATACCGCAGAGGCCAATTTTGATTTTCATTCATTCGGAGCAGATAAAATAAGTATCAGTTTAGAACAGGGGTCGACGTAATTGTAATGTCATGTTCCTATTGTGGAAAAAATTGCTATTATCCTTTGAAATGCCATTAAAATATCTATTCAAATTTGGGAAGGACAATTTTGAACCGATTATAGAATTTTTCATATTAATATGTTGATTTATCTCTGTAGGTGGACAGATAGATTCCTTGATAAAAATGCAAGGATACATAAATGCAGATATATATGTATACGTGTGGGTGCATGTGTGCCGGAATAATTATGGATAGATCATTAAGAAAGATAGTAGATAGGAAAGCATCCTGTATAAACAAGACGGTTGGCACACGTAGGATTGTAGCAATAGAGGAAAAGTTGGCAAGCCAAAAAGCATTGTTAGGTTCTAGTGAAAGAAAAGAAAGACAGCTATACGTTTTCAAATTTAAATAAAAACTTGGTCTTTACAGTTTAAGACTTATCTAAAGAAAGAGAAAATAAATAATGCCTACAAACAATGGATCTCATTGTTAAATATTACCAAGTTTTTCTTATGAATGAATACATCAATATACAAAAGAAATGCGTTGTTCTGCCAAGAATGAAAAAAATTGGCAACAAAAATATGTTGTTTAACAGAAGTTACGTTTTATATTGCAAATTAACTAATTAAATATATATATGTATATTTCTCACACCATTAGCCAGATAACTTTCTACAGTCCGAGGTAGGCTAGCAAGCTGAAACTTCGAAGTCATTGCCACTTCTATTCTTGTAAGTCTATAATAAATATGTTCTCTACAAACAGCATTAAGTAGCCCTTCTGCTTAATGTTAAATAATTTCTATTATAACAAGATATAGAAACTGACAGTAATACACACGCACGCGCACACTCACACATATGTATATGTAGATCCACCGCGAAGAGAATTTGTGTGTGAGTTGGGGGGGGGGGGAGTTATATCCAAATTTAGGGAATGGAATAGGCAAAATCCAAGCTAGATATGTTTCGTAACCAGCAGAACCTCAGAAGTAATAATTATTCAACGTGGGGCACTCCGCTAGTTACTCATCAGCCGAAGATACCTAGTCAAATGAAGGTTACATTGTCGTCAAGAGATCCCATGTTATCTCGCAGGAGTTCGATTTTATGATCAAATCTCCTGCAGTTTGATATAGGGTCCCTTGATGAAAATGTAAGCTTCATTTGACTAAGATATATTTGGCCAGGTGAATAGCTATCGGAGTACCCGTCGTTGAGTAATTACTACTTCTGAGATTCTGCTTGCTAGGAAACATATGTAGCCAGGATTTTACCTACTCCGTTTCCTAAATTTAGATTTGTATTTGTATATAGAGCAACCCCAGCTGCTTACTGTGAACTATAAAATAATTTTTTTAAGCTTATCGAATTTTCATATGGGAAAAATTACAACTTTCAACCTCAATAAATCATTATACTTCCGGAATAAGTTCATCGGTAGCTCTGCTGTGTCCAGACCTTTGAGTACATTACAGTTTTCGAACAATGTTAAGTAGAATTAACAGTAATCATTATGTTAAAACAAGTTGAATTGAGTGTTTCTTTATGTCTCCTATCGTGTGTACGTTACTACACACACACTGACGGAATAAAGAACCAATGAAATGTAGCAATCGTTATCATGAAGCCACTTAAATATTTTCCTGGTTTTGGATCATATTGGAAATATTTCCTACAAATTCGTCAGCTAGCATGGATTCTCCAAATTATCGATGCAACTTTCCATCATTGAAATCTCATAATTAATACATTTATAAATAATGGTTTCAGAAGTGTATCAGGAATTTTCTTCTTTGATGCAATTTGAAATTCAAAAGCAATTTGAAGAAACAGGAGTTAACAATCGCATTAAGTGAGAGGGACGTAAACACACCAGTATCAGTTGTCAAGCAATGTTGGAGAGACAAACGCAGAGACACAAATATATACATGCAGACATATATACATATATACATACATACATATATATATATATGTTTGTGTATATATATATATATGTATATACATATATATGTGTGTATTTATACATATATATATATGTACGTATGTATATAAATATATATATATGTTTGTATATATATGTATGTATATATATATATATATATATATATATATATATGTGTGTGTGTGTGTGTGTGTGTAAGGTATATATATGAATGCATGTATATATAATATATATATGTGTGTGTGCGTGTATATATATATATATATATATATGTGTGTGTGTGTGTGGTGTGTGTGTATGTGTGTATAATAATAGCTACAGTGCGAGTGCCGTGGTCATGCTGAGACACCACCAGCTGTTATTGCTATACATTTATTAATTCTCGTATATTAGTTGACATTTATTGAATGAAAGACGTAGATGCCGAATCCCTCATTCCAGTTGCCTGCTGTGATGTTGGCTCATTTGGGACACTCGATTGTGAGAGATCGAACGAATTGTTCAAGACATCTATATCTATATATAAGTTCCTTTATTAAGCATTTTGCTACGATGATCACATATATAAACGTATACTTAATAGGAATATACATGTTAATACACACACATGTATGTTAAGAAATATATATATATGATTATGTGTATATTAATATATATATATATATGTGTATATGTGTATGTATGCATGTATATATATGTATGTGTATATGCATGTATGTATTCAATATGATCAAACATTAAGGACGTGATCAACACGCTATTTTGGTGCATTAATATTTTTTTCATTTTTGATCATCAAAACTAATAATTGTTTCGTGGGTAAAGGATATCAAAATTTCTTCAAGTGTCCAATGAAACATGCTACCAATGGCTTGTGTTGTGATTTTTTCTTTATATTATATAATAATATCCTAGTGATATACTTGTCGTAAAGCGTTGACGAAACAATTGTGGAATTACGCAGTAAAACAAGTTTATATGTATATGCATAGACACATGCACAAACAGAAATACATTTGTAATTACGTACATATTATACATACATACATACATACATACATACATACATACATACATACATACATACATACATATATATTTATGTATATATGAGTGTGTCTGTGTATAAATGTTCTATATATGCATCATATGTATGTGACTGTATACATGTCTACATATAAAGACATGTGCATTACATGTATACAGGCCATATATGCTTATATATACATATATAAATATATATGTGTAGATATGTATATATATATATATATATATATGTGTATATGTGTATGTATGCATGTATATATGTATATATATGCATATATATATGTGTATATATGTCTATATATACATATATATACCTTCAAACACACACACACACACATACATACATATATATATATACATACACACATTCACGCAAACACGCACAAACACGTAAGTACACACCTAGTCACGTAACGAAAAGTGTTATATATTCCAAACTGACATAAATATCCATATCCACATACGTGTACATATCAAAAAAATAACCCGTCACAAACATATAACACACATGCACACACAAACACACACACACACACACACACACACACACACACACACATACACACGTGCACAGTCATGCAAACACACGTGTCAACAAATATATAATAATCCAATAGTGTTTATGGCGAGAGAAATACACGTCGTTGAGCAAAACAATATTATACATAGTTATCTCTCAAAAATACTGATATAATTTTAATATGAAATTCTATAAGTGGTGAGTAAGTTTGGCAGACACATAAAATTACAAGTGATCGTAAGAGAATTATACTGGACCAAGTTTGAAATTTGATTCAGTAAATCTGGTTTAAATAGTATTAGTAGTAGTAGTAGTAGTAGTAGTAGTAGTAGTAGTAGTAGTAGTAGTAGTAGTAGCAGTAGTAGTTTCAAATTTTTCGCACAATGCAAGCAGTTTCGAGGGAGTTGGTAAGTCGATTACTTCGACCCCAGGGTTTAACTGGTACTTATTTTATCGACCTTGAAAGTATGAAATGCAACATCGACCACACACACTGCCTTAAGAACAACAACAAGAACAAACGAATAACAATAATCCGTTTTACTATAGGCACAATGTCTGTAATTTGGTGGGAGGGGCTAGTCGATTAAATCGATTATATCGACTCCAGTGCGTAACTGGTAATTAATTTATCGACCTTGAAAGGATGAAAAGCAAAGTCAACCTCGGCGGAATTTGTACTCAGAACATAACGGCAGAAAACATAACACTAAGCATGTCGTCCGGCGTGCTAACGATTCTATCGGCTCGCCGCGTCAACAACAACAACAACAACAACAACAACAACAACAATAATAATAATAATAATAATAATAATAAAAATAATAATAATAATAATAATAATAATAATAATAATAATAATAATAATAATAATAAATTTCTTTAAAAGCACAATAATAATTTCTACAGGAAGCACAAGGCCTCAGATTTGGGGGAAGGGATTAAGTCGATTACATGGACCCCAGTGCGTGACTGATACTTATTTAATCGATCCGAAAGGATGACAGGCAAAGTCGACCTCGCCGTAATTTGAACTCATAACGTAGCGGCAAACGAAATTCTTCTACGCATTTTGCCCGGCGTGTTAATGATTTAAAAGTGCGATAATGATCATGAGCAATGCCGTCCAATTAGCATGTAAATGAAAAGACTCTCAAGATAAATCGGGAGCCGAAAGATCATGACACAATGCATGATGATGTAAATGCAAGTATGATCCAAAATATAATAATAACCTATTTGCTAGTACATTAGTAGACAGAAATGGCAACGATGAAACAACGAAGTGGTGTTTCTAAAAGCTTGACGTAAGTGACTGAATTTCTAAATATATCGACCAACAAACATTTGATGCCGTTTAACTTTTTCGTTGACCTGGTCGGAAGTATATATTTCTTTACTACCCACAAGGGGCTAAACACAGAGAGGACAAACAAAGACAGACAGACGGATTAAGTCGGTTATATCGACCCCAGTACGTAAGTGGTACTTTTTTAATCGACCCCGAAAGGATGAAAGGCAAAGTCGACCTCGGTGGAATTTGAACTCAGAACGTAAAGACAGACGAAATACCTATTTCTTTACTACCCACAAGGGGCTAAACAAAGAGAGGACAAACAAAGACAGACAGACGGATTAAGTCGGTTATATCGACCCCATTACGTAACTGGTACTTATTTAATCGACCCCGAAAGGATGAAAGGCAAAGTCGACCTCGGTGGAATTTGAACTCAGAACGGAAAGACAGACGAAATACCGCTACGCATTTCGTCCGGCGCGCTAACGATTCTGTCAGCTCACCACCCCAGGTCGGAAGTATAGCGACGAAAAGTTTGACACAATGTGAAAAATAATAAATGCAAAATTAACAGTGTGTTTCTAAGTTGCTAACACGTGACTAATACTAGGTGGCTAAGTGTTTCTAAGACTCAGTGTGCTTACACGTTGCTAACGTATGACTTCCACGCTGCGATCAGAACTATATATGATCTCACATCACATATAAACGATTAGGAAATACATTTCCAAATGACATAAAGTATTAAGCAAAAACGCAATTGACAAAATCCAAATTTGTGCTAATGGTAAAGCATACATACCCAGATAACTCGTACTTTATAAATCGGAGAAAACAACAGATTTAGAATAGAAATAGAGGTTATTATTGCAGTTTGTTTATTGCACTGTCAAAATAAGAACGCCTGAGCACGTAACGGTTTGTGTCTTGCGTAATTTTTTCCGTTTTTGGTTTTCCTTGTAACGAACAACGACTCTCTGTATATGGATAACTGCAGTAGCTTATCACAATAACATATCATTTTATCTAAATACAGAACGAAGAACTAATCCAAAATATTGCAGCACTAACCATATATATTTCTTTACTACCCACAAGGGGCTAAACACAGAGGAGACAAACAAGGACAGACAAACGAATTAAGTCGATTACATCGACCCCAGTGCGTAACTGGTACTTAATTTATCGACCCCGGAAGGATGAAAAGCAAAGTCGACCTCGGCGGAATTTGAACTCGGAACGTAACGGCAGACGAAATACGGCAACGCATTTCGCTCGGCGTGCTAAAGTTTCTGCCATATAACCAATCGATGTGGGTGGCAACAAATTGTAAGTAATATTATTTCAATAAGAAAAGACAGAGAAGCGTATTAAAGTATTCTGCACAGATTCCATCGGCAGAAAGGTACTCACTCCAGGTGAGACTCAACGCATTGAGATCGAAAGCAGAACTGTTTAACGAAATACATGCAAAAATAAAAAAATAAACACAGATACAAACACGACATGCACGCTTGCTCACACACACACACACACAAATGTATATTCATCTAATGCTTTTATGCATTTACGTGAGTATACATAGATACATGCATATATATATATATATATATATATATATATATATATATATATATATATATATTATATATATATATATATATATATATATAGGGAGAATTCACGAAAAAGCAAAAGACGAAGACAGGTGGTGTAGACAAGAAACAGATGTATTAGTATAAAGAAGTCTTTAACGTTTCGAGCCTACGCTCTTCCACAGAAAGTAACACAGAGAGAAACAAGGCAAGAAAGTAAAGAATATGTAGTGGCTAGCGATCTATCATATATATATATATCATATATATACATACCTACATACACATGCAGGTACGAATATATACATAAAAATATTTAATTACACAGACATGCAAGAAGTAAATAGACACGTTTAATTTTCAAAATTTCTGATCTAAGGGTCTTAATATGTTTTCAGCAGTGTAGAATTTACAATGTTATTATTCTTTTTCCTTACAGGTGCCATTATATTAAACATCTGCAAAGAGTAACCATGCCAGGCAAAAAAATTCAGCAGAACTGTCAGATTCTCAAAGATGTCGCATTGTTGGGCAATCTAAGGCTGGTCTTAGCCAGCGAAAAATTGCCGAAAATCTTCAAATTCCTCTTGCTACTGTTAATAGAATTATAATGCAATTCAAAAGCCAAGGTAAAGATTCAACAGATTCTCGTCCCGGCTGACCTGGGCCCTGGGAAAGGAAGCTTTGCTGTTTGAAGACAATTGTGGAAAACGAACCCCGTTCGAAGGCTTCTTACATTGCAAATCAGCTAGAAGTTAGTCCAAGAACGTGTGAAACATATTTGCATAAGCTTTGGTACTATGGACGAGCAGCTAGAAGAAAACCTCTCCTTCAACCAATTAATATCAAATAAAAGATTTTGAAAATTAAATTAAATGTGTATATTTACTCCCTGCATGTCTGAGCATATGAACTTATGTCTGTACACACACACACACACACACACACACACACACACACACACACACACATATATATATATATATATATATATACACATATGTGTGTGTGTGTGTGTATGTATACGTATATATATATATATATATTGTGTTTTAGAAAAGAGTAAAAGTTTCATGTATCTCACTAAATTCGCCCGAAACGAAATAAATTTACATACTTATGTAATAAGATGTTTCAAATCTCTGAGTCCCTACACGTCGCATACACACACACACACAACACAACCGCTCCACACACACTTATACATAAATCCACCACCCCTCACACATAAACACGGATATGTTTATCGTACACTAGTTAAATCTTATATTACATTACACAATTTGTATCTTTTTGAAAATCTCTAACGTTCTGAATTCACTCTCAGTGCGTAAATAGGATTCTTGCGTAGCTATGATTCGATATCTGAGGCTACTCGTTTCATTGGAGAGTATCATGTTGTATCCACTTCGCTATTAGCCTATTTTTCGTCTATCATTATAGGAAATAAAATACAACAGTTTTAAGAACGATACGAGATTTTATTCAACAGAAGTGATTTCTGCTCTCTATGATATATATATATATATATATATATATATAGATAGATAGATAGATAGATACAGGTATATATATGTGATATATATATACCTGTATCTATCTACGTACACATGCGTGTGCGTATTTGTGTGCGTGTGTGTGTGTGTGTGCGTGAGTTGATGCAAATCTTTATCTTTTATATCTTGTTTCGGACACTGGACTACAGGCATGCTGGGAAATTCTTTGAAGAATTTTTCGTCGATGGAATCCACCCTATCAATTATTATTCAAAACCTGGTACTTATTCAATGCGTCTGTTTTACCGAACTTCTAAGTTACAAGGACGTATACAAACCTACAGTTGTTGTCAAGAGACGGAACAGCTGGACAAACAGACAAACAAACTTATGACATAAGGCGTTCCATTTCCGACCATTTCTTTTTTGCTTCAGATCTAATGCATTTAAACCAGTTTAATCCGATGTATACTTGACTTCATTTCTTTCAGTTCGAGTAAATTTTGTGAAAATTTAGCTGCTTAACACTAGCAAAAACATCACAACAAAATATAAAAGGAAACTTTTGCCCACGTTGGGTGTTTCAGCCTCGTTCAAGTTGGAAACAAAAATTGCTAATGAGTCTTGAAACTCAAAAAGTCGGAAATATAGACATAAAGAATACAGTAAAATACACTTCAGAAATGCATCTCTACCTGATTTTCCTTTGCGGTTTTACTCTGATAACAGAGAAGTTTCCAACGGACAACGTAGACACTCAAGTACCTCCCGCTGAGTCATTCTCAGTGTATGCGTGTGTTTGTTTGGAAACACGCAAATATATATATATGTCTATCTATGTTAGAATTTGAGAAACCATCTAAGGGATATTAAATATCTAATATACTACTGGATGCGTACCTACGTATTTATAACCAAGCGCTTACTATTGCTTGGCAATATCGCAGTTGAATACGAGGTATGGGTGGGATTTATAAGGCAAATAAGAAAATGGAGAGGGTAAACAATCAGCAAACATCGGGCAGTAAACATTCAATTATATCCATCTATTAATTGATTACAAGCATATGAGTAAGTGATTCAGGTAAACGAATGAAATAAGCCAATAAATAAGCAAGCAGATATATATATATTTATAGAGAGAGAGAGAGAGAGAGAGAGGAGAGAGAGAGAGAGAAATAAATGTTTAATAAATGAATGTGCAAATGCTAAATTTCTATATACTACACCTAACACTCTATAGATATGTGTTTGTGTGTGTATTTATATAGTGTGTGTAAAGGGTTATGTCACATTTAATCTTTGGTCTATTGATTTCAAAAGCTATAAAAATATTTATGGTGGATGGTACGAGAGGCGAAAAAGGGAGAAATGAATTTTAAACTGAAAACGGACTAGATAAAAGAAAATACTGGAGTTGAATTAGAAAATAATGTTGAAAAGAGAAAAAAAGAGTCGCGATTTACAGAGGTAACATGATAAAAAATAGCAGATACTAAAAGCGAACAAATAGTTGATCAAACAATGAAGATAAGAAATGAGAGAAGAAACTAGAAAGACATCGCATATGGGATGAAAAATGTGGGAATGACAGGGAAAAGGTTGATTTAAATTGTGATTCTGAGACGATACACAACACCACATGTGATTAAATGGAAGATAACTGAAAAATTCACACTTAATATTAATGCATCAAATAAATATAAACTATGTTTAATCGAAGGACCTCAGATCCTTTTCAGATCTAAGATCACTAACTCACTACAGAACTCTAGGTCTGAAATTTTCGGCAGTTGTAAAGATATGTCTAAATACATTCTGAAGAACTGGAAAATTCTGCCTATAGTTGATTAACTTGCTGATATATTTCCAGCCTTATAATTTAATGAAGATGATAACTCTTTTTACCAATTTTATCAATTTTACATTTTACTTTATCGTTTTCCGTTTTTTAATATTCCACGTTTTCTATAATCTTCCTTCTCAACTTTGCGCGCTTCTTCTCTCATTCAATTTTTCATTCGTCATATGTGATTTAACCTTAATGAATATATTTAAGTATTTTTTAACCTATGACACTATTAGTAGCACATGAATACATGCATTGTGTCTATTAAATGATATTATGTGTGTGTGTATGTACATACTCTTTTATTCTTTTACTTGTTTCTGTCATTTGACTGTGGTCATCCTGGAGCACTGCCTTTTAATCGAGCAAATCGACCCCAGAACTTATTCTTTGTAAGCCTAGTACTTATTCTATTGGTCTCTTTTGCCGAACCGCTAAGGTACGGGGACGTAAACACACCAGCATCTGTTGTCAAACACAGACACACAAACACATACACACATACATACATATACATATATATATATATATATATATAATATATATATATATATATATATATATATATATATATATATACGACAGGCTTCTTTCAGTTTCTCTCTAACAAATCCACTCACAAGGCTTTGGTCGGCTCGAGGCTATATTACAAGACACTTGCCCAAGGTGCCATGCAGTGGGACTCAACACGGAACCCTGTGGTTGGTAAGCAAGCTGCTTACCACACAGTCATTCATACCCCATGTATACATATACAGAGAAAACGAAAGTGAAGAAATTATTTGCATGTGACATTTTCAGTGTGCATAATATGGGTCAATTTAATTAGGACAAGATTCACACAAATACATCTATGTGTGGGGGTGGGGGTGGGTCAATGTGTGTACGTGTGTGTTTGTGTTTGTATATGTATTTGTGTGTATTTATTTTTGTGTTTTTACGTGCGCGTGTGTGTCTCTGAGTGTGTGCATCATTTAGATTTACGTCCTATAGTTTATCTCTCGTATTTCATACAATAATATTAACTAGTTTTTTCCTCTAGTTTCTGCTCAGAGCTGTGGCCATGCTGAAGCACCGCTGTTTTGCTACACTGTTATTACTAAGAGCCTCCTCTAATATGTGGCACTTGGTGAAGCATGGAGTTTGATAGAGCTACCCTCATTTGCACCTCTTGCCGTGAGGTAGGTTCATCTGGGTCTCTCGACAGGAAGAGGTCCAGCTTTGATTTAAAAAGCCCTACATCTACTTTGTGCAAGTTCCTCAGACTCTGGGAGAATATTAAAATGCTGTGGGCCCTTGAAACCCAGAATGTTGCAGTAACTGGTCCTGAAGCGTGATGGCATTGCTAGGACCTTTGGCACTATGCAGTGTCGTCTCGTTCTGTCATTGGTGTAGCTTACAATGCCAAAATTTGGCACAATTCCTTCCAGAATCTTCCAGATATATATTACTGCATACCTCTCCCGTCCAGGTGGCTGAGGACGAATGTCCGCCAGAGGACCATCGTGGTTTCCTTATCTCTAGTTCTGAATGTTCTTAGGATCCAGCCAGCCAGTCGTCTGCACTTTGTCGCCATCCTGGTAATGTGAACTTGGAAAGAGGTATCATCACTCACCTCGATAGTGTGTACTTTTACAGGTGTACCACTGTATAAACTATAAAAATCTTAAATCTTACGTCGATCATACTGTAAATTTTACTTCAAAAATCTTCTTTTATGATATCACAGTCTATGATAGAGTCAACAGCCACACAATGCAATATTTGTCCATCTTCGACTATCTCTGCCATATTTTTGTCTTATCTTTCTTCTGTTCTTTAAATTCCTTCAGGCATCCGCACACTTTTTGACCCATTCTTCATCTTTTACCATTCCTTTCTCTTACATCTTCTCAATTTGTTTATCTCCATCTTTTTGTTCTTCTTCCACTCATCTTATTTATATTTTATTCTTTTATCTCAGATTGAATTTTTTTCATGTGTTTATCATGTTTTATATTACATTTTCATTTATCATTTGTATATCATATTTTTACTGACATTACTTCCGCCATCTTGTTTTTTATTTCACATTTCTCTATATCTTCTTCCTCGTTTCTTCCGATGGTTTTTCCCCTTTTGATATTTTTAAAACTTCTTTTCTATTAAATATTACTTTGTTTCATTTCCTCAATACTGTTTTCATCTCTATCAGTCCTTCCAACTATGAATGTAGTGTCATATCTCATTTCCTCCCTCCTCTCTCTCTTTCTTTCTCTATTCTTCCTTTTCCTCGTTCCCTCATTTTTTCTGTCTCCGTTTATTTCCTCCTCGCCTCTTTAAATTTCTTTCTATCTTTCATTTTTTGTTTGATTTTCACTTACATTTTTATTCATTCATTTCTGTTTCTTGATATTCTCCTCTCCATTTCTCATTCTTTTCTTTCAATCTATCTTTCATTCGCCACTTTCATTCTCTTTTTGTTTTCATTCCTTTTTCGATATTCTTTCGATACCTCCTTCCTTTATGTTTATCCTTCGTTCCTTCCTCATTTCCTTCCAATAACTTCCAGCTCCATTTCTCATTCTTTTCTTTCAATCTATCTTTCATTCGCCACTTTCATTCTCTTTTTGTTTTCATTCTTTTTCTCTATATTCTTTCGATACCTCCTTCCTTTATGTTAATCCTTCTTTCCTTCCTCATTTCCTTCCAATAACTTCCAGCTCCATTCTTTTCTTTCAATCTATCTTTCATTCGCCACTTTCATTCTCTTTTTGTTTTCATTCTTTTTCTCTATATTCTTTCGATACCTCCTTCCTTTATGTCTATCCTTCGTTCCTTCCTCATTTCCTTCCAATAACTTCCAGCTCAGTCATCCTTCAATTTTTTCTGCTTCCTTTCCACCTTTAGTCATCGTTGTTTCATTTCTCACTTTATTCCTCTTCTTTCGTCCTTCCTTTCTTTAATTCTTTCTTTTACTCATTTCTTTCTCTATACCAATCCATCCTTCCTCACTCTTATCCTCTCAATCTCTCCCAACTCAAACATCCTTCAACATTTCTCTACTTCCATTCCAGCACTCCTTTAGTCATTATACACACATAACTATTCTATCGATTTCCACGGTTGTTTTAGAATTGTTTTTTTATTTTCAGGGATTACCTTCTTATATTTTTTCATTTTCCCTTTTTAGTAATTCTAATATAAATTAATTTCAAACTCCCTAAAACATTTACTTTATGACTTTATTTTTAATCATTTCAGTTTTAATGTCGTCTCACATTACTATTTTTAAACTACAATAACAATTTTATTGCAAATGTTTTCACTGATTTTTAAATGCCTTTTGCTCTTTGAGTCATTCTTTTATAGATAATCGATTTCCTTGTTTCTTTATTTATGTATGTTATTTTCTATTTGTATATTTAACTCTCTACTTCCCTGGTGTATTTTATTTTCTCTTTACATGGTCGTATTTCTATCTTTAATTTCCTAACCCCTTTCCTTTCCATTATTCTTTTAAGCTTGTTTTTATTCTTTCTATCCATTTATTCTTTCATAGTTGCTTCCTTCTCTTGCTTTGTTTTGGTTAATTTTTGAAAAAATTTTCTTTATATTCTCAACACATTTAGTTCATATTGTCGTTCTTGTTATTTTTTTTTATAATTATCATTATTGTTTTACACAGTAGCTTCCCTGTGGGGATGTAACAAAGTGTCAGTTGTCCAAAATTAGTGAACTAAGGTAATACTTCTCCTTCAGGTTTTGAGAACTCTGCGATGGATTAGAGAAATTCCAAAGAGCACTTTTTTTCTGTAGGTGCTTTATCTTCACATTTACCCCTATTTTTTCAGTCCAGTTCATGAACTTGGAACTTGTGGTTTCCAATGTACCAACAACAACATGAACAACACACCTATTTCAATGAAAACATTTCTCACTTTAAATCATCATATCTGACAAGGCATGCCCTATCAGTCTCATCATCATCATCATCATCATCGTCGTCATCGTCATCGTCATCGTCATCATCATCATCATCATCATCATCATCATCATCATCATCATCATCATCATTATTAAGGTGAGCGAGTTGGCAGAATCGTTATCAGGCCGGACAAAATGCTTAAAGGCTTGGCGTTCGCCGAGGTCGACCTTGCCTTTCATCCCTTCGGGGCCTCTAAAATAAGGACCAGTTGCTAACTGGGGTCGATTTTATCGACTATACACCTCCCCACAAATTTCAGGTCATGTGCATATATAGTAGAAAGCATTATTATTGCTGTTATTGTTGTTGTTCTTGCTGCTGCTGATGATGCCATTTTATTATTATCCCTCTCAGGTGGTTGGAATACTACCAGTCAAGTACTGGAGTCCATGAAATAGACTAACGCTCTCCCAAATAGATTTCAGGATTTGTGCTTATAGTACAAAGAATTATTATTATTATTATTATTATTATTATTATTATTATTATTATTATTATTATTATCATTCAGGCGGCGAGTTGTCAGAAATGTTAGAATGCCTTTTGGAGGTCGACAAAGTAAGTGCCAGTTGAAAACCGAGGTCAATGTAATCGACTTAAACCTTTCCACAAAATACTTTATCTTGTGGCAAAATTTGAAACCATTATTATTATTATTATTATCATCATCATCATCATCATCATCATCATCATCATCATCATCATCATCATTACTACTGGGGCGGTGAGCTGGCAGAGTCGTTTGCCGCTACGTTCTGAGCTCAAATTCCACCAAGTTCGACTTTGCCTTCTATCCTTTAAGGGCACGATAAATTATGTACCAGCAAAATTCTGGGGTCGAGGAAATCGACTAGTCCCCTTCCCCAAATTTCAGGCCTTGTGCTTACAATAGAAAAGATTGTTATTATTATTGTCCTACCTACAACTTCGCTCCTATCAGTTTATTGTATAGTATGAATGTCACTTTCGACAGCATTTTGTTCCATTCGAGCATATTGTCTTGTAGTAATCATCATAATCAGTAGGTATAGAAGACTATGTTTAGAGGGTGGGAAGT
Organism: Octopus sinensis; assembly: GCF_006345805.1. NCBI lineage: Eukaryota > Metazoa > Mollusca > Cephalopoda > Octopoda > Octopodidae > Octopus > Octopus sinensis. The sequence continues at coordinate 10,985,654 of NC_043013.1, forward strand.
GAAGGAAGCGGTAATAAAGAAAAGAACGTAATGGAGATTTCAGTATTATTAAAGCGATATTTCTTGGATTTTGGTTTTCGTGACAGAAAACTGAAATTTACGATACACTACGGCAAATAGTCTTAGGTTTTTCTCTCTCTTAATTTTCGTTTTTTTTTTCTTTAAAATTATGACATCTATAAAATTCTACTAATTCTGTAATTTTCTGAAGAACTTTCTCTCATAGATTTTACTCTTTTATTTATTTATTTATTTATTTGTTTCATTCCAAAATTTTCTGATATCACTTAAATCTATAAAATGGTGCTTAATTTGTATTATTGTAAAACTCTTTCTTCATTTTGCCTTTTCTTTGTCTTCTTTTTCTTTTCTTTCTTGTGTTACTGCTGGAATCTTTGGTCTTACATATACCTATAAAATTCTATTTACTCTGATATTTTGCGAAAATTCCCATTTTTATAATTCCTTACATGTTCTATTTTATAGCTAGAATCTTTGATATAAGGCATACACATATTGAAGCTGCCTTCATCACTTTAAATTAAAAGAATGCAAAGCGGAAATAATGGCTCCCTTTAATCAATTATGGCGGATGACCTATATTAGTTCAGAGACGATATATTATTGTATATCAAGTCTTACCCTTCATCTAATTAGTTCTACTCGGATGTCACGTAGTAATACAAAAGATAAGACTGGTGCCATATTAAAGAAAGCTTTTAAAGCAATATTTGCAATTAAAGAAGGAAAAACCTGACTGGCTTAAAAATAAGAGAACTATAAATATATTAATTAATAGTCCAGCCCGGCTCTAAGCCATTGCTTTAATTAAGGTCATATCTCATAACGAGGGAGTCTGATAAAATGCATTTCTCTAGTGACCACCGTTTTGCATTTTAGACAGATTGAATCCAGGTCTATATTATGTAATGTGTCCTATTTTTCATGATAGTATGGCTTGAAATGAGTGATATTTGACTGATATTTCTGGAAGCTACGACCAATGAAACAGAGGATATGTTACTAATTCGTAGAAAACTGGCACAATTGTTAGCAGGCCGGGCAAGCTGCCTAGCGGTATTTCGTCTGCCGTTACGTTCTGAGTTCAAATTCCGCCGAGGTCGACTTTGACTTTCATCCTTTCGGGGTCGATGTAATCGACTTAATCTCTTTGTCTGTCTTTGTTTCTCCCTTCTACATTTAGCCCCCTCTGGGCAATAAATAAATAAACTAATCAATTACAATCGTGGTCAAATGTTTGGAACATATTTTTTTAAAGAATTGAAATTGTTATGCCCAAGTACATTTCGATTCAAATATAACTTAGGGCATTTAATATGAAAATTATGATTTTCAGAAGTATGCTCCAAACTTTTGGCCACGACTTTAACTAAATCATAACTGCTGATAATTGCATAGTTTAGCGTAAAATCCGAAGTCCAAAGTAACTGACAATGGTGTGTAAACTTACGTTACTTACGAATTCTTCATCAGCCTTATGATTGATGTATCGAAGTATCAAACTGTGGAAGGATTAATATTTTCTCTATTACCGTAAGACGCCGAAATGTTACAGTCTTTAGACAGTATATCAAAATAACTTGCGGTGTCTGTGCTGGCTTTCAAGGTTCCGAGTTCAGAATTTCCTTTTAAAGTTCTGGACGTCCAAAAGTAAGCTACTGCACCAGTGCGGGAGATTGGCAGATTTTATTAGGGCAATATTCTTTGGATTCTAAGCTTTGGGGGAAGTGAATTAAATCACACTATATTCAACACGGGTGACTTTTGCTGAGTTCGCGTTGTTGCAAGAATTTGGGCCAATCATTTGCTTTGAGAGTAAGCCTCTCTCTCTAGTCTACACGTCGCGAGAGGAAAGGGTGGTGCCATTAATTCTCTAAAGAAACCGTAGAAAGATACATTTCGTTCTAAATTCCAGCATGTCTACCTCTAGGTATCGAGGAATAAAAGAATATATATACCTATATAGGCAAAAGAATAAAAGAATATATACCTAAATACACGTGGTGTGTGTGTGTGTGTGTGTGTGTGTAAGAACACTTGTCTTGCTACGCTGGTCAAATATAATTATCTGCCTTCCTACATAATTATCAGTTTAAAATCACCTGATGATATCAGATTTTTGTTATTATGTAATCGAAGTAATCCAAGTATTCACGAATAAAAGTGCTGTTGAAACAGCTGTTGGGGATTTTTAAACACGTTTTTGTTCTTCTTTTATACAAAGCCATACTTGGAACCATCTCGCTGTTGGATCTATAATTTATAGTGGATGACGTTCCCATGGGGGGTATACATGTATATATATATATGTGTGTGTGTGTGTATGTATATGAATATTTGCAACATACAGACACGTACCGGCAACTGAGTGCTGCAAGCCCATTATCCGTTTCAAATCTATGGACTCTAACGAATCCTACATTTATATATATATATATATATATATATATATATATATATGTAGAGAGAGAGAGAGAGAGAGAGAGAGAGAAAGTGAGATAGATATAGATAGATAGATAGATAGATAGATAGATAGATAGATAGATAGATAGATAGATAGAAAGGTAGGTAGGTAGATGATAGATAGATAGATAGATAGATAGATAGATAGATAGATAGATAGATAGTTAAGTTTTACATCTAGTATAAAGTGGATGGATGGAAGGAAATGCTATTGACAGTAATGACAGACAGAACAGATAGACGAATACAGAGTACTGTGCAGAGAATTGCACGGTGGGAATATTAGGTAGAGACTTATAGTAAACTGATCACCTATTCTACACAAATACCTCTCTCTATAATTCTCATTCACTCTGTTTCTCCCTCTTACAAACACATGTGTGTGCTCGCGCACAAAACAACCACGAAGACAGGCCTTTATGTATGGGCCAACAGGAAAAACGTGAAGCTTAAAAGGACGATTGATATAGAGCGGAAACTTTGCCGATATCACTTCTGTCCATAGCGATACGAATTTCTTCTTGCTGATTGTGATACGTTGAAGAAATATATCACGAATCAAAATAGTGAAATAATGATAAACGGAAGATAATACGCGGAAATGCTTACTGGAATACCACGACACATACTAACGGCAAAATCAAAATCAAATATCCAAAGACAAAATGACTGATACAATACTAAGAGTTTATTAGAGTGCCTGTTGTATAAAGTTTTTGATAGGTCTACCTCTGAATTTGGCGCAGCAATTTGCACGACTAAAGATTTCCTGCTGCACAAAAGTAACGGCTGCCGGATTTCGTATTGGCCGGGTGATCAAATATGGCAACGAAATCATTGAGCGTACTGCACTGAAATTGTCATTGATAACTGATGGGGATCAATACAATGTCATTAGGGTACATCCGAATGTAATTTAATACAATACAAGATGAATGGGTGTGTAGCTTTGGTGGAGTTCTAAAATGTTTGATTTTAGAAGAAGGCCAGAAACATATAAGAAACAATACTGGTCGATATATGTATATATATATATATATATATTATATATATATATTATATATATATATATATATGTGTGTGTGTGTGTGTGTGTGTGTATGCACACATATATATATATATGTATATATATGTATATATATATTATATACATATATATATATATACTTATATATATATATATACATACATATATACACACATTACCTATATATATATATATATATATACGTACGTACGTATGTATAATTATATATGTATATATGCATATACTTATGTATGTATACATGTGTGTGTATATATGTATATATATATATATATATATATATATATACATATATACACACACATGTATACATACATAAGTATATGCATATATACATATAATTATACATACGTACGTACGTATATATATATATAATATAGGTAATGTGTGTATATATGTGGTGTATTTTTCTATCTGACAATCAGTCTGTCTATTTACATGCACATACACACACACACACACACACATATATATATGTATGTATATATATATATATAAGTATATATAATATATATATATATATATGTGTATATACATATATATATACATATATATATACATATATATATATATATGTGTGCATACACACACACACACCACACACACACACACACACACATATATATATAATATATATAATTATATATAATATATATATATATATATATATATATATATGCTCTTCAGGACATGCATGCGCAATTTTAGGCCTCTATGTAAATACATAGAAAGATTGATGTATATATTTTGTATGCTCTTTCCTCTCCAGCTAAATCAGATATAATTACAATCAGAGAAGCATTCTTAGAGGTAAACGAAAAACACATCGTTCCTTGCATCATGATCACCCAGCTTGTAGTCATAAATTCACATAAACCACCCGCTTCCGGCTGACATAGGGGTGGCTGCACGTTATGCATGTCGGACCACACCGGATGTCAGACCGTTGGATAGGTGGCAGTGAAACGTGTTGGGAGTGGGTGGTACTGAAATAATGGCACTCGTGAGGAGGGAGAAAAATGGGGAGTAACAGTTGGTGACAGTAGGACAGCCAGGGAGTTGGAAGTGGTCGGATAAGAGGACAGGGGTGAGGAATCTGTATATATTAGGAAGTAAGGCAGGTAAGAGTGGAGAAAGGTGGATATATATGAGAACAGCGTGTAGAATGTGTTGCGGTAGGGAATACCGAGGAGCGAAAGGAAGTGAAAAGGGGGAAAAATGAGAAGGTATCAATGGGTATTGCTTAAAACATTCCTAAAGAATGGCAGAAAAGTTGTGGAAATGAAAGTGTAAAAAATGCACTAGACGAAAAGAGGTGAAAATGGGAGGAGAGGGAACAGATAAGATGAAACAGGGGAGGAGGAAGACAGAATAAAAATGAAAGTAATATATATATGAACTAAAAATGGAAAGCATTCCAATAAGATTTAAATGGCATATTGTGTGTTTCATATCAGACCACACCGAGCGTTGAGATGTGTGTGACTTCGTGTGTGTATTGATGTGTGCCAACGCATGTCTAATGTACACACACACACACACACACACACGTATATAGATATGTGTGTTACCTAATGTCGAAAGAGGGATAATCGAGTGTTCAATACATGATTTAAACGATAAGGATTTTTTTTTTCATTGTGATTGAAGCTGAGAATCTCGAGATTCGAGTTACACGCCACTGCGATCGCTTAAAATTAACAGTACTAATAAGCAGTTGTTAGAATTTAATATACTGATTGCTTTTAATAGGAGACCAGCGGGTGACCGGTGAGGGAGCCACGAACGGTACGGACCCCGGAAAATATGGAACGAGTCAGACAAGCTTTGATACGGAGTTCGAATCGCTCTGCTCGGCGGCATTCCTCTGAACATAAAGTCTGAATGTTCAAATTCTTCATTCTCCTTATTATCAATATTATTCTTTACACTCTAAGTAGCCAAGAAAGAAACTGTAACATCGGATGGGAGCTAAAAGAAGTTTACCAAGCAAAGCACCATCTGAAGGAACCAGCGTTGGTATTCTACAAAGAGAAATTCGGTATCCCTCCTCTTACACGCATAAAGGATAAAGATACCCTTCGTTCATGAATACCCACCTAGAAAGTACCTCTCCGAGGCACAAATCCGAGCATGGATGATTATGGAAGACTAGAAGTTGCCCATACATGCCAGTCTCCCCTCTGCATGTCACCGATGTTATCCAAGGGAAAGGCAAAGGCCGATACACCTTGGCACCAGTGAGGTCGCAACTCATTTCTACAGTTTCTTGCTCAACAACACAACACACAACCCGGTCCGGTGATTGAACTCATGACTTCGTGTTTGTGAGCCAGACTTTCTAACCACTGAGCCAAGCGCCTTTACACACACACACGCACACACACACACACACACACACACACACACACACACACACACACGGAGATCTAAGCGACTAATTAATTTGAATCTGGCTAACAGCGATGTAAACCGGAAAACAATAAGTAAAAGCGTGAATCACAAGTATGCCATATGAATGGAAGATGGATAAGGGCATGTTCCAAGAATATTAAAGTATGCTTCCACAAATGACTTTTCTGCAGAATCGAAGCTGATTAAGACAGGTTCTTATTCTACCGTATTATAAACCCACATCGAACACAACATGTGTTTGTAATCTAAGACCGATACGTTCATGAAAATAAGAGTTTGTTTTTTTTTTGGTCTTTGTGGGGTGTTTTTTGCATATTGAACTCGAGAAAAATTTTGGTAGATAATTTATTTTGTGTGAATCTTCGTTGCACACACGCCCACACACATACATACACATGAACACATACACACGTATACACACCCAGTGACATACACACGAATATACATAAACATGCATAATTATGCCTACACATATCAGTCCCCTACGGTAGCATATCACTATTACTCTTAAGGTCATCATTTCCTTTTTACACACAATTCTATGCTGTCTAGCTAATCCAATGCTTGGCCAAATTAGATGCAATTAAATAGACTAATATAGACCTCTGCTCTGTTACAGTTTCACATAGATTAAGAAATTTGCCATGGAAACTTGCAACGATGAAACACACGCAAAAATATATGAGATTAAAGAAGAGATACAATGTCTAACCAGTGTGGCTTTCTTTACTGTTTTTGCTTTAATTACAGTTTAATAATATATTTCAAGAAGATTCTATTTCTGTTACTAAAGCTCAACGAGGCGCGGAATATAATAATTTATGAGGTAAAAATTGGTCGAATCGGAAACAGAGCAATGTGCGATATTGACTTTACGTCGTCATATTATTAATATGTTTTTTTTTTTTAATCCGTATAATAAAAGCTTTAGCGAAAGATCTTCAACTGAAGAATCCATTTCAGTAATATTTATTGAAATTTGAGCAGTAGATTGAAAAATTGGGGTAAAAAATTAATGAAAGTTTAATGAGAGTAGTTCCTACATTCGTTTTAAACTAGAAATTCTCTGATATTGTGGGAAACCAAACAACATAGAGCTAAGCTTTTCTTAAAATATCTAGGTGGGAGAAATCTACGTGGCACCGCATCAGAACTGGTTTCTATAAAACGACTTATGAAACAAAAATGTTGTCAAATTTGAGGTTGATCAATTATATATTTTTGTAAAAAATATATAAAATATGAAGTTTCGATTTTACATTAATATATAAGTGCTAGATCCTTCGCTTGCCTAGATTCCAAAGAGGGCATTTTTTTTCTTTTGTTAGCCAACATCATTTGATCTATATTTTGTCATGAAAATATAATAGTCCTTGTATTTGTTAATGATTTGTACTTGAGACAAACGGGTAATTGCCGAAAAAATAGATAGTGTCAATAAGAAAGAAAAAAATGAATTTAAAATAGTATATTCAAAATTGTTATAAGAATGTTCTGCCAATTATATGCTTTGATCAAACAATCTACATATATTAAATAGATGTACTTTTCGTTTAAACAAAATTTCTACATTATATCAAAAACAAATAACGATTTATTCAAGCATAGTTAATTTTTCAAAATATCAAATAGCGACATTATGTTCAAACAGATATGAAAGCAAATAAAATTTCATTAATTAATGTAATTGACATAAAAAAATTATCATTTCCAAATATCAAATAAATAATATGAAAAAAGAAATTTCTCATTTCATTTAAATGATTTTAAAAATAATTCTATACGTAGAATCTGGATGCAACAAAAACATGTTCAAAACAGTTTTTATAATATTGGTTTCAAAATTTTGGAACGAGGCCAGCAATTTTGGGGAGGGAGAAGACTTTAACATCAATCCCAGTACTTAACTGCTACTTATATTATCTACCCCAAGAAGGACGAAAAGCAAAATCGACAACAACAGAATTTGATCTCAGAATGTAAAGACTGACGAAATGCAACTAAGCAGTTTGACAATTTGTTATTTGTACAATTAAAACATACTTGTATTTTGTTGTTGCTTTTCTGGGCGTTTTTGTATCACACTTCACATGTTCATCATGTTTGGAAGCAGCAACGACTGTGAAGAACGGAGCAAGGAAGGCGCCAAGTACCGTCGCAAGGTACCTCCAAGCTGGTCCTCCGATACTAGGTTTGTCATCGTGACTAAAGGCATCTAAATCCTAAATTCTAAGTCCTAAACTCTAAATCCTAAATTCTGTTTACTCAAGGAGTTTCCTGAAAACGTGATCGTCATCAGACTACTTTTCACTTTAGTTCTACAACACCTATTTGTTTTATTACTTTCCAACCAATGCTATCCAATTAATCTACTGTTAATTTGATGGCGTTAACCTCTTTTCTTTCGAGTTCCTGATTGGCATTTTATATAATTTGTTTTTTAATAATTTATAAAATTTGCAATTCAATCATTTTGGAAAGGAATTTAATTTTACAGCTATTGTAATTCTAGTTCTGTCTCAATGTCTGTAAAAAGTGTTGCCTATATAAGGATTGGCCCAGCAGCATAGAAAAAAAAAACACGCAGAAGGCGTAGGAGTGGCTGTGTGGTAAGTAGCTTGCTTACGAACTACATGGTCGCAGGTTCAGTCCCACTGCATGGCACCTTGGGCAAGTGTCTTCTACTATAGCGTCGGGCCGACCAAAGCCTTGTGAGTGGATTTGGTTGACGGAAACTGAAAGAAGCCAGTCGTATATATGTATATATATATATATGTGTGTGTGTATGCGTATATGTATGTGTGTATGTATGCGTGTGTATGTATGTGTGTGTATATGTTTGTGTGTCTGTGTTTGTCCCCCCACCATCGCTTGAGAACCGATGCTGGTGTATTTACGTCCCCGTAACTTAGCTGTTCGGCAAAAGAGACCGATAGAATAAGTACTAGGCTTACAAAGAATAAGTCCTGGTGTCGATTTTCCTCGACTACAGGCGGTGCTCCAGCATGGCCACAGACAAATAACTGAAACAAGTAAAAGAGTAAAGAACAAGAGTAAGGTATTAAGTGCACTGAGAAAAGGACAAGACACACTCCGAGATATTACATCGGCAAAGGGAATTGAAATATAACAGAATGGTTTTAATATTTATATAAGTGGTAAAGCATACCCCAACGTTAGTTCATAAATCATCCTATAAAGAAAATCCTATGTGAAATTTCGTGTATTTATTCTGTATAAAAAATAATACAGTGTATGATGTGAAGGGTTTGAACTACTCATGTATGATGGAGATATAGTAACGGTTGGTATAAAGTTATCTGTAATCCTTACATAATTGTCACAGAACATCGATGGGCCGAAACGATCGTTGTGAACAATAAGATTCCTCGTATATTCTATTCTCCGTCTTTGTCATTATATATACACTCATAAACACAGACACATAGACACACACTCACTAACACACAGACATTCATGCATACTGTCATGTATTATATATTTTGTATATGTATCGGAGAAACTTGCATATGTTTTGTAGAATGAACTATTCGTTAACATTCGGTTGACTGTAGTACAAGTTATCACTTGGTCGTACGCTTCACTCTTTTTTTTTCTCATTGTTATTTATTGCCACAGAGTGTAAGAGCAACCACAGATCTTGAACTTAACATGAAATGAGAAGTGAGAGAAATACGTACTTTCATAATTAAGAAAATGTAATTAAGAAAGTGTAATAGAGTATAAACGAGTCTAGTTCCCAGTGGACATTGCAAAGTGTAATTTAATTAGCGCTTAAATAGATGGAAAGACGGGTAGATAAATATTCAGATATATAAAAGGGAAGTTAGAAAGGAAGACAGATACATACATTTATATACAAAGAGAAAGACAGAGACAAGGAGACAGAGAGACAGACAGATAAACAGAGATGGAGAGAGAGAGTGGGCGAGAGAGGGAGACAGAGAGGGAGAGAGATAGATAAATAGATAGAAGAGTATATGTTAGAATTAAAAAATAGGTGGAATGGGGATGTATATGTGTGTATTTATCTGTTCATGTGTGTACTAGCCTGTGGGTAAATACTAGTATATATGCATATCTACACACATACATATGTATGGGTGTACCTCTATATATACATACATATATATATATCCTAAATCTAATTTTTCCCTGTAAGTTTGGATTTATTCCCTAATATTATTATTATTAATTTATATATATATATATATATATATATATATATATATATATATATATATATATATATATATATACACATATACATATTCTTATGTGTGTGTATATATATATATATATATATATATATATATTATATATATATATATATATATATATGTATATATATATATATGCATACATGTAGATATATACATAATATAGTTAACAAAACAAAACATATATCAGAAAGAAGCACACTCCAACAAATAGAGCAGTAATTATTATAACAAAATGCTATATAGAGTTACCCTAGGTCCCGCGCCCACAAAGCAAGGTCTTATGGACAGTTCTTTAGACTCTACAGGAATACAAAATTTTAAAATATTTACGTTGCAAACGTGAGGAAACGCTCAGAACTCGAAGAATACGAAAAAACGTCAATGAGTAAGGGTTATTTCACATATGTACATACATTCATATATGTATACACATACAGAGTGTTTAAAAAGTCTTCATATATACGAAAATTTAATTTTTTAATAAGAGACAGTTTAGAAGATCCCCTAGATCCCCTGATCTGACCCCTCTTGATTTCTATCTTTTGGGAGCATTTGAAAGGCATGGTGTATCGCGGAATGATAAAACTCATAAACCCTTTGAAGGAACGCATCACCAACACATTTGCACATGTATCACCATATGTGCTATTACAAGATCACAACGTATTGCAATGAGTATTCAAAACAATGACAAACATATAGAGCCTTTTAAATAAATAAAAAACGTTCTTATAAACGGTTTCTTATAAAAAGATAAATTGCTCTTATGTATGGTGACTTTTGAATCACTCTGTATGTAATATATATATATATATATATATATATATACATATACACGTTTCTGCATGTTGTAAATGATTTCTTTCGAAAAGGAATTCATTTTCAATGTTCTTATCCCTCTTCGGGATATACTCGGTGGAAAGGTATGCCCATTCTGAGCTTGTGCGTTCAAGTAAAGAATAAAATATTATAGGGAACTACAGTCTAAGATAAAAAGGGAGCTTAACAGGGAGATACTTTCGTATAATCCTTCATTTTCGATTGATATACAGAAAACAATTCTTAGCATCATTAAACATCTCGCCTGAAAATAACATCCCCGACCAAAAGTAAAAGATATCAAACATGCTTATTTCCCTTAAGCTAGTCTACAAGAGTGAATTTGCAAATACAAAATTTATACGAGTTACAAAATGATTCTGAAAATGTCACCGATGAAAATATGCTTATATGAATAAAATGCAAGATTAAATGCATCTAATAAGCCATTAATAACATAAATTGATTATACTTTTATGACCGTTAATACATTTAAAAACCGACTCCACGAGCTCAAGTGTACATTGTGAATAGCACTAGGGTAATAAAATGGCGGCCTTTTGGCAACACACAACTCATTATATGTACAGCAGAAAAGCTACCCAATTTAAATCAACAATCATATCTCTGTCTGTCTGTCTGTCTCTCTCTCTCTCTATATATATATATATATAGAGAGAGAGAGAGAGAGAGAAAGAGAAGGGAGAGAGAGAGAGAAAGAGAAGGGAGAGAGAGAGAGAAAGAGAAGGGAGAGAGAGAGAGAAAGAGAAGGGAGAGAGAGAGAGAAGAGAGAGAGTGTGTGTGTGTGTGTGATAGATTGATACTTAAAATTTTCAAGGAAATATTTAGTTATATCCTTGAATCCGGAGTTGTTACAATCGTGGCTGAGTTGTTAAGAAGATCACTTTAAGGTTTTGTGATCTAGAGTTCCACACATAACTTTTCCTATTGCGTCTGTTCACCCAAGCGATGTGCTTACAGTAGAAAGGATTATGATGAAAATCCATTATCAATTATATGGTTTTAATCATTCAGTTGTTTCACTATACAGTTTTATATTTTCAATGTAGGAATACAAATTATAGTAGATTCTAGAGGCATTTGAACTCAGATCTAATCGAGAATGTTCCTCCATTTTCTCAGGGTTTCTTTTTATCAAGGGCTACTAGAATTGGACATAAATCTCTGCAATCAATCAGACCATCTGCTAAAACTTCTGTTCAAACAAACATCGAACGAGGGACGTTTCTTTCTTCTTCGTTTTTCGAAGAGACACATCAACTGATGAAAAGGTACAATGATCAACGATTCCAACGCTGGTTAAGGTACTGGCTGGTCTCCTAGCAACTGAAATATGAATTCATATCTTATAGCGAGCGGTCTACACTTATTTGTATCTATTTCATTTATTTGTTTTCGTTTCAGACACACTCACATTCAGCAGGGTTTCACTTAGCGCCTCATTGCCTGCACAAACAATTTCTATTGATATCGAGAAATACGGATGGAATTGCACACAGTCTATTTGAAAATGAACAGTTATGTGGTGATATGTAAACATAGAACAAGCTCATTTTTGAAACCAATGATCCTGTTTCTATATCTGTTTTGTGAT
>NC_043013.1:11003275-11018275 GCF_006345805.1 Octopus sinensis
GACGTATGAGGGTTCGAAAATTTCTTATTGAACAACCACACAGATGAAGTATGTATGTACGTATGTATTATGTATGTGTGTATGTATGTCAGCTCTTATGTGATCTTTCCTTTTTCGAAGCGGGACAATTTGGTTTGAGTGATATTTCACTCCTATTTCTAGCATGTTGTGCGATCGTCTAGATATCTAGACACTCTCTCGTTTCTATAGTTGATATAAATAAATGTTCTTGTTTTTCTCATCCTTTCTGGAAGAAACCACCATTTTACAAGGCACCATCCATTCTCATTATACCGTTGCTCTGCAGTAGTAGTAGTAGTAGTAGTAGTAGTAGTAGTAGTAGTAGTAAAATTATCATCATTATCATCATCATGATCAGTAGCAGGTACATAGTTTTCTAGCGATTGTAGAGCTACTTAATTGACGCAGTTATAGCTGAAATGATAAAGTTCGCTTTGTACCCATGTGGTTGCCGGTTCAATCACACTCCATGGCACTGTTGAAAAGAATTTTACCGTTTTCTCTTGTCACGGGTTGCCTCAAGCTTTACGTTAAGGATACACGTATCTATAAGATTACTGAGCATAATTTGACCCTCGATCATTCCGTCTTATTTTTATATTCCTTTATGTATTTATTTATACATTTATTTACTTGTCATTGTTTTATCTTTGTACGCTACATTAATCTAATTCATGGCGACGAAGGAGACTGCTGCGTCGTTGCTGAGGTGCTTGGGAGGACAGCCAAATCTCCCTCAGTGCACACACTACCGTTTTCGAAACCTAATATACGCATTAACAGAGCTGTGTATAGGGACTAATGTGGAGGCGCAAAGGCCCAGTGGTTAGGGCAGCGGACTCGCGGTCGGAAGATCGCGGTTTCGATTCACAGACCGCGCGTTGAATGTGTGTTAATTGAACGAAAACACCTAAAGCTCCACGAGGCTCCGGCAGGGGGGTGGGGGGGCGACCCCTGTTGTACTCTTTCGCCACAATTTTCTCTCACTCTCTCTTCCTGTTTCTTGAGTAACGCTGCGATAAACTGGCGTCCCGTCCAGCTGGGGGAACACATACGCCACAGAAACCGGCAGACCGGGCTCATGAGCCTGGATAGGCTTGAAAAGGGCGACGTTTATCATTAACGTTTAGATAGGGACTATATGTGGTAGTGGTGGTGGTGGGGGTCACTGAATGGCCTCTGCTGGAACGCCTTTAATCGTATGGCAGGTAATTCATTTTCCGACGAAGAGCTTTGTGCTTGAAACATTAGTTAAATGAATAGGCAATGATACGCTAATTCAATGATTACGCAATCCAGTTGATCGAACATTTGGACCGTTCATCGATCTAATCAACTGAGATCCATCCATTATTATTCAATATGGCAGTAATACAAGGTGTCTACCATTAGACAGTAAGAATGAGATTTGAGGTAGATTTGACTGTTATTTCTAGCGGTTCTACTGATTAAAGAAAGCAGGCTTCTCTCGGTGCTCGTGTAGTGTTAAAATAGCAATAGGACCTGCTGCGGCGGTGGTGGTGGTGGTGGTGGTGGTGGTGGTGGTGGTGGTGGTGGTGGTGGTGGTGGTAGTAGTAGTAGTAGTAGTAGAAGTAGTAGTAGTAGTAGTAGTAGTAGTAGTAGTAGTTCCAGCAGCAGTAGCTGTGGTGATGTTGAGTAGCATGTCAACAGTAGCCACACAGGAGACATCAGCAGCAGCAGCAGCCACACAGGAGACATCAGGAAAGCAGCAAAAGGAGACGGAAAGCAGCGATGGAGGCGACCAGCCCCTTTCTTATCCGTAACTGCTCGGAGATGATTTCGCTGCTGCCTTTACCTCTCTGCAACTATGATAAATCCAACAACGAGAACAGCAGCAGCAGAGCAACTAGGGGTGATCCACCTCTGTGGTCGTGAGGCATACTAGAAAGTGCAGCCAGATATAGTTGAATATCATATTTAATCACCGTCTTTCAAAATAAAATGTACGTATAGGCGTAGGAGTGGCTGTGTGGTAAGTAGCTTGCTTAACAACCACATGGTTCCGGGTTCAGTCCCACTGCGTGGCACATTGGGCAAGTGTCTTCTACTATAGCCTCAGGCCGACTAAAGCCTTGTGAGTGGATTTGATAGACGGAAACTGAAAGAAGCCCATCGTATATATGTATGTATATATATATATATATGCGTGTGTTTGTGTATATGTTTGTGTGTCTGTGTTTGTCCCCCCAACATCGCTTGACAACCGATGCTGGTGTGTTTATGTCTCCGTAACTTCGCGGTTCGGCAAAAGAGACCGATAGAATAAGTACTAGGCTTACAAAGAATAAGTACTGGGGTCGATTTGCTCGACTAAAGGCGGTGCTCCAGCATGGCCACAGTCAAATGACTGAAACAAGTAAAAGGGTATTTCGTCTGCCGCTACGTTCTGAGTTCAAATTCCGCCAAGGTCGACTGTGCCTTTCATCCTTTCGGGGTTAATAAATTAAGTACCAGTTGAGCAGTGGGTGCCATGTAATCAACTTACCCCTCCCCGCACGAAATTTTTGGCCTTGTGTCAAAATTTGAAGTTAGTAATTGTTCTCATATCAGTCATATTGAGCAATCGTCGTCATATTCTACAGTGAGAGTAGAAAACCAAAGGAAAATAGTAACTTTAAGCGTCGGCAAAATGCAATACAAATAGTTTAAACAGTGAAATGAATCTAATGCTACGTTTCAGGCACGGGACACTTCGTCGGAGAACAAAGTTTTATCTTGCATACGAACAAAGACACTCCAGTTGTGACCGTTCAATTTTTCCTCTAATATAATTAAGGCTTAGTTACTATGTTTTAATTTTATTTTCAAAACATTAGAATTTGATTTAAGGGAAGTTTTACCACTATTTCTAACAAAGCAAATGACCACGCTGGAGCCTCCTTTCTTACTTTGCATTAGAATATCGTCTACGCAGATAAAATTATGAATTAAATGGAAATCAATATGGTCACGATTCAAATTGCTTCTTACTGTCTTAAATAAGGAAGGGTATTTAATAACGCAGTGTTACATATACGATTTTATGAAGGTGACCAGCCAACAAGGGAAGTATCTTCTTCGTCTGTTGGAAATAATAGCAATATAACTTTTAAATCAGCTGTTCTCAATCGGCTTTATAATCCCTGGAGGTTCATGTAAAATTGTCTGTGTCTGCATGCAAACAAAACTGTAAATTCTGGATCTATGTAGTATTTTGGGGACCTAGGTGTGTTTATTGCAAAGAAACAGCAAGGCTTTTTTTTCTGACATTTTACACAGTTCAACATGTTTCGATCACTGAAACATGTTCTCTCTGCGTTATTGCAAACATACACAAGTGGATGAGGGTAAAACAAAATAAGAATTTTGGAAGTATCAATAAAGCCAGGTTTTAAACACGGAATGGCTATGGGGTTTCCACCAGAGTAAAATAGTAGTCAAAATGATCCTTAAATCAAACTGCCTTAAATCAAACCTTACTCTCTTAAAAAGGAAAGACTCTACAGACAATTAAGTCACAAATACTATCTTACAAGAAAAGTGACGTATTTTATCTTTAATAAGGGTTGAGATAGGGCAGATGGTCCAACATTTAATCATTTCTTTTGTATTTTTCTCTATAATCTCCTTTTTGCTAGGTCGCCTTCTCCATTTCTGGTTCAAAAGATTTGTTTAGAAAATTGTGGCCTTCAATAATTATTTACATAACGTTATAAATCATTATTTTAAAACCATAACATTCTCAAAATCAACATTGGCGAAAAATAATCATGCAATAATTTGTTGCAATAATGGCTAAGATCGAGGCCTGGAATTTTAATGAATCGGGGCTTGTTATTTGATAGCATCGACTTTGGAAGGAAGAAAAGCAAAGTTGATCTCAGAGAGATTTGAACTAAGAATGT
The DNA here is from genome assembly GCF_006345805.1 of Octopus sinensis. NCBI lineage: Eukaryota > Metazoa > Mollusca > Cephalopoda > Octopoda > Octopodidae > Octopus > Octopus sinensis. The sequence continues at coordinate 11,007,202 of NC_043013.1, forward strand.
AAAGGATCAGTAGACGCCCTAACGATTTGCCAATCACTAAATTTAAAATGTTAAAGCAAAAAGTCATTTGTCTTCCTGCGATACCCAAATTTCGTCTTGGAATCTTAATATTCTTCTCAAATAAAGAATTGCTCTCTTGGAGAAGTTATATATGAATAAAATGCAGGCTTATTTTACGGCTAGAAAGCCTTCGATCATAGATCTACTGGTTTAGGTTTAAGCTGAGAAGATAAAACAACAACGTGATGACCTATGGTTTGAACTCTTTGGTACTTTATGCCCTTTTTATCAGAACTGACCTGAAGAGGTAAACAACAATAACAACAACGACAGCCACCATAACAAATATATTTGCAGCCGACAACATCCACAACAGCCGCACCGATATTTGCAGGAATCAGAAACAGCAGCGGCTGTATGTAGCAGCAAGTTTCAAATTATTGATTTCTTCTGACTAGACACGAAGCCCATTATTATATTTTATAGGTCGATGGAGAATCGGGGAGGGCTGGCGGGATTATAATCGATATAACAATATCGTATTGCTGGTATTACTTACATCTTTCTTTACGGCGGACAAAATCCTTAGTGGTATTTCTTCTGGCTCTCTATGCTCTGAGTTCGAATTTCGCTGGGGTAGACTAAGCCTCTCAACCTTTCGGGCATCGATAAAATAAATACCAGTAACGTACTGGCGGTGGGGGGAAAGGGCTGACGTAATTGACCAGATACGCTTCCCAAAAATTTCAAGCCTTATGCCTATATTAGAATGAAAAAAGACAGGGAGTGGCAGAATCTTTATCACACTAGGCAACCCGATCTGCGACATTTCTTCTCGTGGTTTACGTTCTGAGTTCAAATGCTGCCGTGGTCGACTTTGCCTTTCATTCTTTTCGTGCTCCATTAAATGAATACCAGTTGAGCACTGGGATATATGTAATCGATTTGCCACTCCGTCTCAAAAAAAAAAAAAAGAAAGAAAGAAGAAAAAAGAAAAGATACTGGCCTTGTACCAAAAATTCAAAGAATTATTCAATACATTTCTTGGAGGGCGGTGGATAGGCAGAATCGCTTGAGTCTCAATCTGAATGTTTCGGAGAATTTATTTCAAATCTTTTACATTTTGAGCACAAATGCCGCCGATGCCAACTTTTCTTTTCATTCTTTCATGGTTGATAAAATAATATACCAGTGAAATACTGATATCAATGGAACTGACAAGCAACTTGCCCTCCGAAAATTGCTGGCAAAGTGCCTGGATTAAAAATTGACTGTTCATTTTCCGATCCCCGAATGCTAAAATATGAATACGGAACTTAGGTTGAGAATAATACAAGCTCACTTCTGATCCTAACAATATGGATGAGGCAAAGTATAAGCGCACTGCTTGCAAGAAATAGAGACCAAATCTCTCTCAGATCACAAATACTCTCATTAAAAAATGGTAAGATATATTGTGTTATATAATCGTAGATAGCCTATGTCTGCAAAAATACAGAGTGATCAGGGTTAAGAAAAAAATATCGAGACTCAACGCTGTCGAACGGTATATATTACTCAAATTTTCTTGACAAATAGTACCCAAATTTTCTGAAATTTTAATCTAGAGGCAGGATGGCTGGTGGGATTGCTGTAATGCTAAGAAGTTCACGATGTGACCAAATGGTTTTGGGTTCAGTCCCAAAGTGCAGCCCATTAAGCAAATTTTGATTGCTGGTAGGGAGAGTCCAAATTCTGTCATCCAACGCATTTGGTAGTACTTGGTAGCATGCCTGAGCAAACAATGCGATATATGGTAGGAAAATAAATAATGGGTGTTTCTGCATATTTCAGGAGTGATTGCGCCTTCTTCAACACTACGTCTAACTTATTAGCCATCCACGAACATATTCTTTGAGTATTCATTAAATATAACAGTGTTACTCGTCATGTGGAGAGTAACAGTTTAGTGTCTATTCCTGTACCGATCAGACTATCGCATTTTCTTATACATCGCGGGTTACAATGCGCTTCCAGTTCATTCTTTTCTGCAATGGCCCAAAATCGTTTAACAAAATCGTCTATATAATGTATATATGCATACATTCATATATGCGTGTCTGTATGTATGCACGTTTGTGTGTCTGTCTGTATGTATGTCCGTATGTATGTATGTATGTATATATGTATGTATGTATTAATGCGTGTTTGTATGTATCGGTGTAGAACTCAGATGGTTGCCCCCTCTTTGAGTGTGCATTTTAAACACCCAGCTGTTAAATGTACGCACACACACATGCTCTCGTACAGAGCTATACCTACCACATAGAACTGTATTTCGTAAAGCTTTCTTTTATGGTGGTCTTGACAGTGACAATTCCCTTGGTAAATACCACGGTTGTCAGACTGTGTAATCAAGGCTGACCTTCACTCAGAAGCAGACGAAAACCACTTATTTAATACTTAAGAATGTATCAGATCTAGTACTTGTTATCGATGACTTATTGGAATATTTGAAGAAGTTGTGGCATTTGAAATATAAAACCGACACCCACTTGAGCCATGAAACTATTAGAAACATTGTATCCACTACGCTAGACTGAAGTGAGAGCGTCGCACTCACGATTGCGAGGCCGTAGTTTCGATTTGTGCATCGGGAGGTGCGTTGTGGTCTGGAGCAAAACATTTCATTTAACGTTGTCCCATTTTACTTAACTACTCGGGAGTATCCAGTGACGGACTGGCATACCTTCCGTGAGGTGTGGTCTGATCTCGGTCGGTTAAACGCCGGATTACCCTCTCCGTGTGTCCTAAAACTCGAGACAGTAATGTCCACTAAAATACACTGCAATGCATTACACTATTCTACAGTTAGTTAAAAGAAATATGAGAACCACTTCAAGTGCTACACTTTATGATCTAGGACTATCAGGACCACAAGGTACGCTATACTACAATAAAATACATTTCAGTGTATGGCAGTATAACTACAATCAATAAGGACGACTGATAGGGGAAATATCTACCTGGTCGTTATAATTGCTGGAACAGTCATACACAAAATGCAACCCACAGGACGTTTCCAAGTTACGTCTCACGAAAACCGTCAGCCATAGCTTCTGGTCCTTTTAGAGGAGTTTTTGTTGCTTGTTTTGTTAAGAGACTAATTCTTGGTTTAACCTAGCTACGTGAATTTGAGGCCTGCAGCACTGTGAGTGAATGATCTGAAACGCTCTGTGACGGTTAAAATACAAAGTCAACCTATATGAGGTGAATAATTTAAACATGGAATTAATGAATTGTCGAGCAAAAAAAAAAGAAAAATGTTCAACGCTTCGGTTAGAAACCCTTCGTCAGAGACAGCAGCAACGGTGGTGATTAAGACTACAACGATGACAACAACCATTGTAAGACGATGGGAAAGCTGATCATGTTGATAATTATATTTGCAGGAAGAACAAGGATGATTACTGTGGTAATAGCGATGATTTGTTGTATATGAGTGAGACTACACTTTATCAGTAAAGAATAGATGTGAGCTCATAACTGAGGGAATTAACGTTATTACAAATCTTCGTTTACTAATAATGTGCTGAAATGTAAGGTCGACAGATAAATGGCCGTCAATTTGCAGAATCGTTAGAGTATTAGACAAATATCTTGCGGAAATTACTCCAGGTCTTTCCCATCTGAATTGAAATCCCAACGTCGAGGTGATCTTTGGTCTTATTCTATCGATCAATAAAGAAACGATCTAATTTCCTCACCTCTCTCTCTATATATATAATTGGATATAAGAAAAACAAAGGAGTCGACCTTCTAAACCTACAATAGATTAGGGGCTGTTATACATTATACCATTATCGTTATTAAATTTATTTCTGAGACTAAGGCTCAGACACAAACACTTAGCATTGTTATAAGAGATAAGAGAATAAAGTGTGTACGTTGAAAAATACAGGTTTACAATACATATAAGTATAATTCATTCGATATAGGAAGCAAAATTCTCTAAATTCAAAGACATGGGAAAATAATAAAAGTAATGAGAATACAGAATTTCGACGTGAAAACTTTTGACTTATCTCGATTAAATTTTAAAAACGTTTAGAAAACGGTATTTATACAATGAAGAATAATAGAAAGACACTATTCAAATATGATGTTAAACGAAGGTGATTATATGAAATAGTGGCAATGTAAGAAGAAAAACAAAAAGAAAAAAAGCGAACATTAGTGAAGTAATATATATAATCATAAAATACAGTGTAAATTTTATGACTAATACATAGTCTTTGGACTAAATTTTTACACGTTAGGGCACTTGAAATAAAAATTTTAATTATTTTCCATTTCCCTTGATATGATTAAGTATATATATATATATATATAATATATATATATATATATATATATTATATATATATATATATATATATATAATTAATCAATATAGGGTGGCAAAAAATTTTGTAGAATTTTTTGCCACCAGCGGCCTAGTGGGAAAAAATTAATAGTCATAGACCATTTTTAAGTTCAACATCACAATCAAGGAACGGCCATAATAGGCCATTCACCCACTAGAAATAACAGCCAAAGCTTCAACCGCAAAATAACATTAATTCCGTAAACCAGGAGAAAATTAAAAAACATTTACCCTGTAATTTCTTATACGATGCACCGTTTCATCTACTGTTTAATGGTAAACTAACCTGATTAAATTAAATCAAGCGAATCTTCCATAGGCCCTTAGATTCGTCAGTAAGAATGGTCTATTAAAAATGGTCTATGACTATTTAATTTTTTCCCACTAGGCCGCTGGTGGCAAAAAAATTCTACAAAATTTTTTGCCACCCTATATTGATTAATTATGAATTTTCTGGTTAATTCCGTAATGGAATCGGCGGCTTATATTTATTTGCTGCCGATAAATTTGGCGCGAGTGCGATGATTTGAAAATTTTAGGTCAGATATTGCCGAGGCAGGTACAGAAATGCCTCGTGAAAATATCTGTTCCGATCTGGCTATTTCTTACTGACGAATCTAAGGGCCTATGGAAGATTGGCATGATTTAATTTAATCAGGTTAGTTTACCATTAAACAGTAGATGAAACGGTGCATCGTATAAGAAATTACAGGGTAAATGTTTTTTATTTTCTCCTGTTTACGAATTAATGTTATTTTGCGGTTGAAGCTTTGGCTGTTATTTCTAGTGGGTGAATGGCCTATTATGGCCGTTCCTTGATTGTGATATATATATATATATATATATATATATATATATATATATATTATATATATATATATATATATATATATATATATATATATATATATATATATAATATAAATATATATATATATACGTGTTTACATAGGTATATATGTATATATGTATTTATGTATGTATGTAAGTATATGCACGTATATGTATGTATGCATATACGTATGCACACACGCACGCTAATACATAACTATTGTCTGCTTGAGTGTATGTATGTGAGTGTGCGCATGCGTTCGTGTGCGTGTGTGTGTGTGTGTGTGTGTGTGTGGTGTGTGTGTGTGTGTGTGTGTGCGTGCGTGCGTGTGTGTGTTTGTCCGCGTCAGTATGTGTTTGCGTGCCTTGCCTGTCCGCTGCTGCTCGATATAATCACGCCTATGACGCTTATTCTTTTGCTCACTTGCCTGTCATCATCCAACCGCTCTGCAAACCCGCCCGCCAGCCAGCTAGCCAGCCTTCCTCGTCAATATAATGATTATTACTGTGCCCTTGGCAATCGATGGTGTCAAAATATAATAAAAATAAACGAAAGGCCGACATATCTAATGCTAACGTTTAAAACAATTATGTCTGCTTGTTCGTACATATATGTGTGTGTGCGCGTTTGTGTATAAGCGTGTATGTGGAAGAGGTTAAGGAAGGGGAGATAAGCAATAACCGAAATAATAAACAAGATATAAAAGCATCATAAATCTATGAACCACGCACACTTCAAACGTCAGAAGCTGGAATGGTGAATTTTCGATTCAATTTTGTGTTATTCTCTATTTTCTTATTTATATATAGGTTTTTTTAAAAATTTTCTTTTCTTCACAGTGCTCCGGTTTATTGTATTTCTGGGCGATAATAATTTTTTTATTGCTTTTGTTTCGCCTTTTTGAGGAGGAGGAGGAGAAATTTATATTTAGTTTAAAAATTAAAATCCTGATTTTTTTTTTAGTATTTACCCCGTTATTTTCAATGAATATGAGAGTATAAGTATGAAAAAAATATACATAGGCGCAGGAGTGGCTGCGTGGTAAGTAGCTTGCTAATCAACCACATGGTTCCGAGTTCAGTCCCACTGCGTGGCACCTTGGGCGAGTGTCTTATACTACAGCCTCAGGCCGACCAAAGCCTTGTGAGTGGATTTGGTAGACGAAAACTGAAAGAAACCCGTCGTGTATATATATATATATATATATATATATATATATATATTATATATATATATATGTGTGTGTGTATGTGTGTGTGTGTGTGTCCTGGTTTGTCCCCCACCATCGCTTGACAACCGAGGCTGGTGTGTTTACGTCACCGTAACTTAACGGTTCGGGAAAAGCGAGCGATAGATTAAGTAACAGGCTTGCAAAAAATAAGTCCTGGGCTCGATTTGTTCGACTAAAATGCGGTGCTCCATCATGGCCTCAATCAAATGACTGGAACAAATAAAAGAAAAAAGAATACTATATACAAGGGTTGCGAAAATAATGGAAACACTTAGCATCAGAGCATCATAATTTTGAAATATCTATAAAACCTTCAAAAGCTAGTTTGTAATTTTTATGTTTTTTGATTTATTGTTAGTGTTGCTAAAATTGCTGTTTCTTTTCTGATATCATCAGGAAAAGGCAATTAAAATTCAAAGTCGGATTTCACGGGAGAGCTGCAATCAGAAAACCACTACTTTCAAAAATAAACGTTGCAAAGCGTTTAGAGTGGAGTAAAATCCTACAGAATTGGTCCCTAGGGGAGTGGAAGAATGTTATTTTCGCGGACATGTCATCCTTTACTTTATTTCCGACCACCGGCTGAGTATACGTGTGGAGACTGCCATCTTCCAACTGTTAAACATGGAGGAGGATCTGTGACAATCTGGGGGTCTATATCTTGGAAATCCACCGGCCCAATGGTTTTTCTTCATGGCAAAATTTATAGTAAGAATATTTAAGCATTTTATCTCATCAAATTCATCCGATGGCTGCGGAATTGTTTCCGGACGGAAACGCAGTCTTTTAGGATGATAATGCACCAATTCACACAGCTGAAGGTATTACTGAATGTCACGTGGTATATATTGTAGTGAAGTTGAACATCTTATCTGGCCACCACCGTCCCCAGATCTCAATATTATTGAACATTTATGGTGCATTTTAGAAAAAAACAAGCAAGGAATCCGATATCTTCCACCTACATCACTACAAGAACCGGAGACTTTTAGTTGAAGAATGAACAAAAAATTCCTTTGGAAACAATTCAAATTTTGTACGAGTCATCATCTCGTAGAATTCAAGCTGTAATTACTGCCATAGGCGGTCCTACCCCATATTAAATTAAATTTGTTTGAAATTTTAAGGTGTTTCTATTATTTTGTCCAACCCCTATATATATATATATATATATATATATATATTTACGTATGTATGTAAACTATTTCCAAGTATATTTGTGTCTAAGAATGTGTGTGTAAGTGTGTGATGTTTGTGTTGCACTTATTAATATAATTATATTGATTTCACATTTGAGTTCATGTAAGCATTTGAGCTTTGCGTAACTTCAGCCACTTTTTCCTATTTATTATGGCATTTATCCTGTTCTTAGCAAATGACACAGTACGCACTGAAGTGTTATGCAAAATATAATATAATATTTTAAATTATAAAATCTTTTTGGTCAGAAATTCAGTATGGATTCTGTTTAGGACCGATATTTAATCACTCATATAAACACACACACACACACACGCGCGCGCGCACGCACAAATATATATATATATATTTATATATACATATACACACAAACATATAGTGATTAGATGGATAGTAAAAACGACAACTCGATAAATAAGGATATTAATCAGTACACGCTCTCTCACACACACGCTCGCACCAACACATACATCCATATTGGGTGTGATTCAAGATTCAATTTCAATAGATGAGAATTATAATTATTGCTACTATATTTACAAGGCTCGAAATTATGGGGTGAGATCAATTGGTGAGGATGAGCTGCGCTAATGAATGGTTCTTATTTTATTGGATCCCTCGTTACCTCGATTCGGTGATAATTTAGAACGTAAACATATGCCACGAAACAGTTCATATTTGTGTCATGTACTCTGTAGATTGTACTAATCGATCACCGTAAGAGCAAAATGAAATATCCTACAGAAGAAATATATACATCGAAGGACAATATACAACTCTTAGATACCAAGCTTGTTATATATGATATAACTGAACAACGGATACTCAGCATCCATTATCAAAATTGTGGTTGATAACGAAATCGAAATATGACTAGCGCCTCTTCCAGCACTACCACTTGCTTTCTAAGCGTAGCAATAAACTTCTGATTTTAAAAATTTGAATCTTTATGCAACAATCTGCCTGCTGATCCCTAGGGAGTCACTGAATGCACAAAGCAATTGCAGCCCTTCTTTGGAAAACGTTCACTTAGGATTGTACCAACACACAACTGTCATGTATGCACCCTGGTTAATTGTTCTGGCCAAAATTGGGTATTAGGCTTAAGTGCCTTGATGGTGTATGGCATTATGTAAAAGATATTTGGCGTACTTTCTAAAACGTACCTCCATACTGAAGAAAGCATTGGTACCAATGTTATCTTATTTTCGAAAATATCCGAAGAAATATCGTAGCTAGCACATCGGGGGCACTATGAAAACCACAAAGAGAGGAAATAGTGGAGATCTGGGGATTAAACTGAATATTATAACACCTGGACTTTACTATCACGTATAGTAGGACTCATAAGATTAGTTAACCGGCTTCCATCTCGTAAAAGTGACCAAGCTACCAAGGTCTCCTTTTAAAGGAACCCAGAGTGTAGCAGGTTTACTTATTTGCAGTTGAATAGGCGGAAGCAGTGGGGAATGAAATGCTTTGCTCAAGAACCCAACGCCCCCGGCCGGTCCAGGAATCGAATGGTGCGATCGTGATTGCAACGTTTAAATCATTAGTCCACTACTTTGCATGGATCAAATTGGACAGCATCATTAAAAAGTTAACACCGAACGTCATCAGTAGACACCAATGATACGGCGTAATTTGTGGCAAAATGGTGTGATACAACAATTGACGCAGCAAACTGGTGATAAAATATTATGGAACATTATCAGTGTTACAATAATGCATCACATAATTTTTCTTAAGCAGTAGTTTTTACAAAATCGTACAGTGAGAGTAAGGCTGCCAGGTATCAGAAACGTTAGCACGCCGGACGAAATGCATAGCGGTATGTCGTCTCTCTTTACCTTCTGAGTTCAAATTCCGCCGAGGTCGACTTTATCTTTAAGTAAAGAAATAAGAAACGAGGTGAAGGAAAAAACAATGGTACAATGATAGTGGTAGTAATTTACACAATTAGAGGTGTAATGACTTGACAAATAACTAGAGCTAGAATGGTATAGTACAATACATGTTGTATGACCAGTATCACACAGAATAATGGGAAGTAGGGTGGTATGACAGAACAAATGGAGATACAATAGTATATCACATATAGGCACCTACAAATTTCATGCGTTAACATTTAAACTGACCATATTCAACTCAAGTATTCTACGCATTTTATGTTCGAAACTGTTAGATCCGACCTCACATCCCTACTGCAAAACGGTATTTTAAAATATCACAACATCAAGCTCTAGAAGCTAAGAGATAATGCATGATTAATTCAAAGCTATGTGAATAAACAAGCATTATATTTGACAGAATAATCTGAATGCTAAAGGGTTAAAGTAGATTAGAAAAAAAATCGAGAAAGAAAGCGTGTTACGTGATCAAGATAGGAAGTAAAGTGAATAACAAAACAAGAGGGGATCACTGTGCTTGCTTTGAAAGAGGAAGGACGAAAGAAGCAAACGGAAATACTGATCGTGGTTGCGTAGTAATTTACCTTTTTGATTTATTCAATAAAAATATTCATTTATAACATCAGCACGAAGTTATAAATTTTGAGGGAAGTGTACAATCAGTTAAATCGATCGTTGCTGGTACACAAGTATTTGTTTTAACCAAATACAAAGCCATTAAATTTTCCTCAGACTTACTAGAATAAACAGCGAAATCTCACTCAGATCAGACCTTGATGCTTTTAAATGAGTATATATATATATATATATATATATATATATGTATGTATGTATGTATGTATATATATCACAGTGATCACCGTAACCAACCAGGCTATCAGATGTTGCTACACATCGCTGGTCACAATGCGCTTCGCATTGTTTTACCTTTCAAATGACGCCACCTCGCTGGCTTAGCGAGCAGGCCAACAGAAGCTTCGTGGAACTTTAGGTATTTTCGCTCAATAAACACTCACAACGCTCGATCTGGGAATCGAAACCGCGATCCTACGACTGCGAGTCCGCTGCCCTAACCACTTGGCCATTGCGCTGACACACACACACACACACACACACACACACACATATATATATATATGATTAAAAAAAACATATGTGGAGAAAACACGGTGTAGTCTCTGATTGTCTCTGATTGTAGATATGCGCCGTCGTGATTCGTGGTTATACATGTTGGCACAAATTCACGATCTCTTATACGAAATTCTGTAAAGCAAAATGTTAAAAAAAACCGACAGATTTTTCACGAAGTTCGTCTGCATAACATCTCTTCTATTTGGCGCTATATTGAGCTGGGTGTGACCTAAACTCAACACAGGCCATACAGTTGACACCAAACATAACCAAAATTGTCCCACAGTCAACACATGCAGCTTGTGGCTCGGAGCTCCCCCCAGGAAGATGTGCTTCTGCTGCGCGCTGATATTTTTTCAATGTTT
>NC_043013.1:11023275-11025775 GCF_006345805.1 Octopus sinensis
CGGTAATCAACGCTAACGGTGGTCAAACGAGCTATTGAGTTCATCTTTTTGGCTCTATGACACTCTGTCATCACGTGACACTATGTAACATCAAACATGTTTCAAGAAATGACGTTTCATCATTAGGAAAGAACGGTTTCTTAATTAGCACTCGTCAATCAATGCTATTATAGCCTGTTAATAAAGCGGTTTCTATTTTAGTATGTGTGCGACTGCGACGTTTCTTTTGTGGTTTAGCATACACACACACACACACACACACACACACATGCATATATATGCATACATATATGTATGCATGTGCGTATATGTCTGTGTTTGCCCTTTGTCACTGCGTGATGACCGGCGTCGTTTTCTTTACGTCCTCGTACCGGTTCGACAAAAAGAAGCGAAAGGGTAGATACCAGACTAGGTACCAGAATCGATTTCATCGTCTAAAACCATCGAAGGCGGTTCACCAACATGACACCTCCAATGATAGAAACAACTAAAAGATAAAAGATCTTAATGATAAGTTAAAGTGCGTGGTCAAATGGTTAGTGTGTTCGACATCTGGTTTTACTAACATAATAATACAAATACACAGAAGCACACAACATACACACACACATGTGCATGTACGCACAGACACACACACAGAAACACACACACACACAGACTGTGTCAGCAGATTGACCATAAAATGATTGTAAGCGTAAACAGATAAACATCTATTTTCTTGGCTGAGTCCAAATTGGTCATATGAGAGAGAGAGAGAGAGAGAGAGAGAAACAGAGAGAGAGAGAGAGAGAGAGAGAGAAATATATATTATAGAGATAGATAGATAGATAGATAGGTAGATAGATAGATAGATAGATAGATAGATAGATAGATAGATAGATAGATAGATAGATAGACAGATGGTATATTTCTTTACTACCTACAAGGGGCTAAACACGAGGGGACAAACAAGGACAGACAAACGGATTAAGTCGATTACATCGACCCCAGTGCGTAACTGGTAGATAATTTATCGACTCCGAAAGGATGAAAGGCAAAGTCGACCTCGGCGGAATAGATAGATAGATAGATAGATAGATAGATAGATAGATAGATAGATAGATAGATAGATAGATAGATAGATAGATAGATAGATAATAGATAGATATATAGAGAAAAGGAGAGAGACGGAGCGGTTAAACATTTAATGCAAATCAATGCTGATCCTCGTAGAATTTGCACTTTGTACAGATATCTTCCAATCAAGAAGATGTTTTCTGGCTTGCCATAAGAGTAACCAAATATTTTACAAGGTACTAAGTGCCAGAGGTAATATATTTGTCAGAAAAAAAGGAAAAGAATTCTGATCGGTGCCACAGTATCACCGCCGTCTAAATACAGAGACCTGTAAAGTAATATAACAGAGCAGTTGAGCATATATAATGAATAAATATGTCTTCAGAATCGAATATGTAATTACTGTCGCAGAGAAATAAATTTACTTCAGTGATTAGATCGCAGTTTTGCTTTATTCTTTATATTTCATATTTTATCTTTTATTTTTTTCGGCCTCAGGCAAGGAAGGATTCATTTGTAATATACCGTCTGATGGTGTATATGGATTCGCTTACATGCTTCTTTCCGATTTGTTGAAGCGAACGATAATTTATTATTAAATATATACATGTGAATATGTATATTATGCGAGTGTATATATTTTTGTGCTATACAGTAGTACAATACAATCAATCTTTTTTTTTTCCTTTATCGTTCCAGTGATTGAGTTTCGACTATCGACTATGCTGGGTGGGGCACCGCCTTGAGGGTGTTTAGTCGAACAAATCGACTCCAGTACTTAATCATTTTTTAAAGTCATATCGTATCGATCTCTCGAGCCGAACCTCTAAGTCAGACAAGCGTAAACAAACCAAGACTGCTTATTGAGCGGGAAAAGAAACAGGCACACAAAAAAACATACCTGTATATGTACATGCATGAATGTATATGCGTGTATGTATGTATACACACACACACATGAATATAAGACAGAAAGACGGATTTTCTAAAGGCGGCGAGATAGCAGAATCGTTAGCATGTTGGACGAAATGCTTAGCGGTATCTCGTCTGCCGCTATGTTCTAAGTTCAAATTCCGCCGGAGGCCGACTTTGCCTTTCATCATTTCGGGGTCGATTAAATAAGTACCAGTTACGCACTGGGGTCGATATAATCGACTTAATCCGTTTGTCTGTCCTTGTTTGTCCCATCTATCTTTAGCCCCTTGTGGGCAGTAAATAAATAGGAAAGACGGATTTCCATAAATTTCTCGCCCACTAAATGCACACGCAAAAATTGGCCGGTTTTGGGCAACAGAAGACGACTATTTCCCTAAACTGAATCTCGTCTCTGTGAAGTCTGCTTCAACTTTTAGCCAAAAATGTAAACATACAGGGTGCGAGGGATATTTGAGCACAGTTTTGGTATACAATAAAACCCCTATATTTCAGCATAAACAAATAAGTA
>NC_043013.1:11030775-11038275 GCF_006345805.1 Octopus sinensis
GTACGTGCCTGCACGTTCGCATAATTTTCCATTTTTTTCTCTTTCTTTTACCTGTTTCAGTCATTTGACTGCTGCCATGATGGAGCAACGAATTTAGTCGAACAAATCAACCCTGGGACATATTCTTTATAAGCCTAGTACTTATTCGATATCTATTTTGCCGAACCGCTTATTTACGGCGACCTAAACACTCCAACATCGGTTGTCAAGCGATGCGGATGGGTACGCGATGGGGATGGGTACAAACACAGACACACAAAAACACGCGCGCGCGCACGGTAATTTATCGATTCGACAAAAGAGACCAATAGAGTAAGTATATATATATATAATATATATATATATTATATATATATATATATATATACTATGTATTATGTATGTATATATATATACTATGTATTATGTATGTATATATATAATACTATGTATTATGTATGTATATATATATATACTATGTATTATGTATATATATATTATAATATGTATTATTATATATATATATATATATATACATATATATATATATATATATAATATATATATATATATATATATATATATATATATATATATATATATGCGACGTGCTTCTTTCAGTTTCCGTCTACCAAATCCCTCACAAGGCTTTGGTTGGCCCGAGGCTATAGCAAAAGACACTTGCCCAAGGTGCCACGTAGTGGGACTGAAATCGGAACCATGTGGTTTGGAAGCAAGCTTCTTACCAGACGGCCACTCCTGTGTATATTTTAAAAATAGACAGGTGAGAGTGACTTCGAAGTTTCGGAGTACTAGCATTCGCCGGACTGCTCAATATAGGTTTGTCGGCTGAAACTTCGAAGACACTACTACCACTGTTTTTGCTTATAAATATATGTGCTCTACAAAAATTATTGAGTACTCATTCGGTTTAATTGATGTAGAACTCTATTTATTATAACTTGATATAGAAACGCAACTTATATACTTATATATGTATGACAAACGAAAGTGAAAGGCACTCAACACACATACACACTGACACACACACTGACACACACATATTTTAAAAGTTAAAGAAATATACGTGTGTGCTTGTGTGTGTGTGTACTTGTGTGTGTGTGTGTGCTTGTATCTATGATAGTATGTATGTATATACATATAGATAGATTGATAATAATATCTGTATATATATATATATTCATACACACACACAAATATATACATTACTGTTATATACGAGTGTTGTTGCCAGTGACTTCGAAGTATATTTATGTGTGTGTGTGGTGTGTGTATGTGTGTGCGTGCGTGTGCGCGTGTGTATGCATATCAATATAGAGAGAAGAATACTGTTGTGAAAGAGAGAATTGAGGAACAGGAAAGAAGGTTTACCGTTATACTTATCAAACGCATGTATGCGTTGTGGGTGTACGCTGAATATATTGTCTATAATTATGGTATTGATGCATTGATAATCACTCATTTGATAAAGATATTCGTATTCATACAATTATATGTATATTTATTAATGTGTGTGCGTATGTAGCAATGTTTTATGATTATACAAATTAAAATTTTTACTAATATAATTAAAACCAATCACGTGATTGTAACCCATTAATTACTACTTCTTCATCGGAGATTGTATTTGAGGGACTTTTATTCTAAAGCATTTTTCTTTTTTACTTTTTCTCGTTTCCCTCATTAGCTAAGAACCACGTGTGGAGCAGGGCTATAAATGGTTTATGTTATAGTGGAACTAATACACACCTGTACTTACGTTTTAGCCTGGTGCTATTATTTATTCCATCGGGCTTTTCACAGAACTAAGATTATTTGGATGTAGACAAATTAACACCGAATTTCAAAGAGTGGCGACAGGCACACACACACACAGACACACACACACACAGACACACACATGAATGCATATATATACCACCGTGATCACCGTGACAGACCAGGCTACCAGATGTTGCTACACATCGTTGGTCACAATTGATTTAGCCTTCAAATGACGCCACCCCACTGGTTAACCGAGCAAGCCAACAGAAGAAAGAGTGAGAGAAAGTTGTGCCGAAAGAGTACAGCAAGGATCGCCACCACCCCCTGCCGGAGCCTCGTGGAGCTTTAGGTGTTTCCGCTCAATAAACACTCACAGTGCCCGGTCTAGGAATCGAAACCGCGATCCTACGGCCGCGAGGCCACTGCCCTAACTACTGGGTCATTGCGCCTCCGCATATATATATAAATATATACGTTCACACATACATATCGGACTATTTCAGTTTCGGTCTCCCAAATCTACCCTCAAAGCATTGGTCGGCCCTAGGGCTAGAGTGGAAAACACTTGCCGAAGGTACTACGTAGTAGTACCCGGAACCATGTGATTAAGAAAACAGTATCTTAACACACAGACACTCCTGCGCCTATGCATATGTTTAATTTTCACTTCCTCTTTTTCTTATTTTTACGTCAGTACAAATATTACAATAGCTTATAGTTTTCCAACATAGACACAAATCCAAAAATATTTCGTTTCAAATTTTGGTACAAGGCCACAAAATTCGTGGAAAGGAATTAATCGATTACATCGACCTAAGTGATCAACTGGTCTTTATTTTATCGTGAGCAGAAGGATTAAATGCTAAGTCGACTGTGGCTGCAATTGAACTCAGAATATAAAGACTGACGAAATGCCGCTAAACAGTTTTCCTGGCGCGCTAACGACGCTACAAGCTCATCGCCTTAAACGGATCCTACAATATTGAAAAACAGAACTAAGAAAATCGATTTCGTTATTATATTAATCCATGTAATCTTTTGTTGTTTATCTATTATCAAACCCGGAAGTTGTTTTATAATAAAGCTACATAGCATCAAATTTTGGGAAGAGATACAATCGATTATAACACTTGAAGTCACTTACTAGTATCTATTGATTATCAAACCCGGAAGTTGATTAATTTTAACTCAGGCATGTGGTATCATGTTTGAAGGAAGAGAATATATAAAAATATTGAGAACGATACTTCCTTCGTATTTATTGTATCGTCCTCGTATATTCATTTCTAGTGTAGCTATATCATCTCATAGTTTGGGAAGCCATATAATCGATTATATCGGTTGCAGTGCTTCAAGGTTATTTATTTATTATCAACACCGGAAGTTGATGTCTAAAATATAAACAAAGCATCAAATCAGAGGAAGCAAGTATTTCATTGATATCAACTCCCAAGTACTTTGCTGTTCGTTATTTAATCATTCCCGGTGGTGATCATCTCCACTTTAAAGTGGATGTTGTGCTAGAAGTTAGAATACTGCGATAGATACGATGGCAGAACGTCTCATATAAGCTCTTAGTGCATATATATGTCCACTCCTGTATCATATAACGCCGGTTAGATTTCAACTACAAAAACCGACCTCATCATCTAAGACTTGATTTCTGCCAAGTTAACGCGTTGGCATAACAAGGTATTAAGAAATCTCTTAAAAGATATAGATAACTTTTCTACAACTAACCCGGCTAGTCAACCATCCACCCGTCAATCACGGTACCATGTTTGACATTTCTGCGATGAGCTATTCAGCTGACACGAACCCAGTAGCACAGGTCTAAGGCCACTAAGCCCCTAAATTAAGATATCTATCTACCTATCTATATGCGTGGGTGTATGTATATATACATATATATATGAATTTATATGAGTATATGCATAAAAACATGTGTGTATATATATATGTGTGTGTGTGTGTGTGTACTTAGTGCATGTATATATATGGCAATATATGTGAATATGTATATATAAATATTTATGTATATATAGATATAAGTATATATATATTTATATCCCCTCTTTCTTACTATGCGTATAGTATATGCATATATACATATAAATATATATATATATACATATATCATATATATATATATATATATAATATATATATATATATATATATATATATATATATATATATATACATATATATCTGTATCTACCCATATCTCCCCCTCTCTCTTACTTTGCATACATATAATATATATGTGGACATAATCATACATACGGACATATATATTCTTATCTGGTGACATACACATACTTCCGCATAATTATACATGCATACATACAAATATACATACATTTACAGATGCAAATCGATCGTGACACGTTTGATAAACTTCAATATTGACAATTGTTTTTCCGGCCACTTAAATATGAATTATATGTATGTACTTAAATAATTAAATTATCGTTCTTTTTA
This sequence comes from Octopus sinensis, assembly GCF_006345805.1. Lineage (NCBI taxonomy): Eukaryota > Metazoa > Mollusca > Cephalopoda > Octopoda > Octopodidae > Octopus > Octopus sinensis. The sequence continues at coordinate 11,035,024 of NC_043013.1, forward strand.
ATAATTTCTTTTCTTTGCATTCAGCAGCGAAAACCATGATTAGAGAAATAGTTTTAATTAATGCTTACACACACACCACACACACACCCCGAAACACAAACACACGCCACGAATAAATGTGTTTTTTATATGTGTGAGTATATATATACACATTTTTTAAGTATATATATATTTATATACATGTATATATATATATACACACTGTGTAGGTATGGATATATATATATATATGTATGTATGTATGTATGCGTGTAGGTGTATGCATGCACACATATATCCATATATGTATGGATATATATATATATATATATATATATATTATATATATATATATATATATATATAGATATATGTGTGTGTGAGTATATACATATTAATGTGTGTGTGTGTGTATGGTGCGAGCTTTTGTGTTTGCGTTAAACTAATTCACAACCGATATTCATTTGTTCACGCCATCGTAAATTAGCCATTCTGCAAAATAGAGAGAATAGAAAAAGAACTATATATATATATATATATATATATATATATATATATATATATATACAGGGTGTCCCAAAAGTTACTAATAAGTTTCAAATTTAATATCTTCTTTACCTTTACAAATAAATGCATGAAATGTTGATACAATATAAAGGACATAACACAAATTAATATGCAGAAGTGAAATTTTGCAATACCACTACAACACATATGAAAAATATCACTTAAATCGCACCCGTTTTCTGCTTCGCACGCCCGTACTCTTTATGGTGCTCTAGCACCATAGCACCCTCAAATGTTTCAGACCCCACTTTTCTGATTTCTCTACTGATGTTCTCCTTCAGTTGCACCAGGGTATCCGGGTTGTTGGTGTAAACCCTCTCTTTCAGCTATCTATGATTGAGACATTTCTGCACCCGGCCATTTAAAGTAGACATCACACAGAGTTCCAGCAAGACGAGGCAACTGATCATATCACGATAGAAACAAGGCACTTGCTACAGCAGTGCTTTGGGGAGAGAATAATCTCCTGCTACACCAATGTCAACTGGCCTCCACGTTCCTAGAGACTTGACTTGCCCGGATCTTTTCTTGTGAGAATACATGAAAGAAAAGGATTACGTCAACAAACTGGAGACCCTGGTGCAACTGAAGGAGAACAACAATAGAGAAATCAGAGAAGTGGGGTCTGAAAATCTTGAAGGTGTTATGGTGCAAATTCTGGAAAGAGCAAAGCATGCAAGGCCGAAAATGGCTACCATTTAAGCGATGTCATATTTCATATGTGATGTAGTGATGTTGCAAAATTTGACTTGTGCATATTTAGTTCCATTACGTCCTTTATATTGTATCAAAATTTCATGCATTTATTTGTAAAGTTAAAGAAGTTATCACAAGTTGAAACCCATCAGTGACTGTTGTGATAGCCTGTATGTATATATGTATATATATATATATATATATATCACAAAAGCATCTAAGATCGTTCCTTAGCTCACAAGGCCGATTTCCAGGTTTTTGAGATGCATATTTCAACACTCGTGGACGGGGTGCCGCTCCGTGGCAAGATTACTCATTTTTGCAAGTGGACTGGAGTACCGTGAAATGAAGAGTTTTGCCCCAAAACAACACATCATCCAATTCAGCAGTCGAAATCAACAATTTTACAATAATGAATTCAATACCCTATCCGCCCGAGACGCGCATCTGCACACCGTTCTTTTCAACGCTGGATCCCGTACATGAAGACTGTACTCGAGCAGATACATCTCAGCAGTTATTTGACATTCGTGCGTATCGTATTGTGAGGTTTTGTGTGTTTTTATTCTTTAATTCCTTTAATCTTTAGGAAGCATTGTGTTACCAATCAAAGAACAGAATAACGAACATAGGCCAACAAGAGGAAAGAGAAAACATAAGCATATACATACGTAGGCACACACATTCTAGCATACATGTATATGTAACTTCTAAACGGTGGTTAGGTTGCTGTTACCAATGTTCTAAGTAAGATACAACTACACCCATATTTCACAAAACTTAGTCACGAAATATATCGACGACTCAGCAGGCGAAATCAAACAAGGGGTATCACCATACACATTTGTACAGCACAACACGCATGTATGACATATATATATATGTATATATATATATGTATATATATATATATATATATATATATATATATATATATATATATATTATATATATATATATATATATGTGTGTGTGTGTGTGTGTGTGTGGTGTGTGTGATATATATACATACACACACACACAATCACATGTATATATATATATATATATATATATATTGAGTCAGATATGAATAGTGTTATGAATTGAGACAAAAAAACCTGAAATACTATTTTGCTGAGTGCAAGTTCCATTTCATTTACTCCTTCAGGTATTTGGGTGATTACATTATCCATATATATATATATCATATATATATAATGTAAATCATAATGTATATATATATTATTATATATATAAATTCATAAATGTATATATATATATATATAAATTTATAGACATGCTCTCGGACAGCAGAATGGTGAAGTATCTACACATATAAGTATATGTTTATACGCACACATAAATATAATTCATGCATATATATACATATATACCTACATACACACACACACATATACACTCAAATGTTCAAAAATAAACATGTATAAATAGATTTATCTTCATGTGTATGTACAATGCATATATACATATAATATGCATACATAAGCACACACACACACACACACACACACATATATATATATATATATATATATATATAATATACACTCAAATGTTCAAAAATATACATGAATAAATAGATTTATCTTCATGTGTATGCACAAATATATTTATATATATATAATCTATACATATATATATATGTTTATATATATATATATGTATATATATATATATATGTATACATATATATATACACATATATGTGCATGTGTGTGTATATATATATAATATTATATACATATATATATATATATATATATGCATACATATGCATGTATATGTATGTATGTATTTAATTCTTTATTGCCAACAAGGGGCTAAATATAGAGGGGACAAACTATGACAGACAGAGGAACAAAGTCGACTACATTGACCCCAGTGCGTAACTGATACTTATTTAATCGACCCCGAAAAGATGAAAGACAAAGTCGACCTCAGCGGAATTTGAACTCAGAACGTAGCATTTCGACCGGCGTGCTAACGATTCTGCCAGCTCCTCCGCAC
>NC_043013.1:11043275-11051966 GCF_006345805.1 Octopus sinensis
TATTTATTCATATATATAAAAGTAGTTTTAGAGACAGACCCACCCTCAACTCAATTAACATTGAAAGATATTATACCCGACCGAGCCATAAAATCTTAAATATGATACGTTGTGTATCTATCCAGAAACCCATACTCTCCATTTTAAAGACAACACCCGAAGACTGGGAGTCGATCCAATTGAGTATTGATACTATTATATATATATATATATATATATATATATATATATATATATATATATATATATATATATATATATATATATATATATATATTGTTATATTTCGGAATGGTCATTTTGCCTGTTTAGCCAATAAAAACACAGGCACTATATATTTGATGTTATTTTGCTTCAGTGTTATTTATTTTTTACATTAATCTTAATCTTATTTCTAATGCGGTCACAGGAGAGTGACGAAAGAACTCTGGCCGAGATAAGATAAAGATTAATGTAAAAAATAAATAACACTGAAGCAAAATAACACCAAATATATAGTGCGTGTGTTTTTATTGGCTAAACAGACAAAATGACCATTCCGAAATATAACAATATATGGTTCAACACACGACTTCACATAAAAATCTTGCACAACAAATATTAAAAATATATATATATATATATATATATATAGTGAGAGAGAGAAAGAGAAAAAGAGAGAATCAGTTGGATGTATGCATAATAATATTAGTATCTGACTTAATCAAGTATTCATAATCACACGTTTCTATATGTATAAATATATGAATATAGAAATGTACCCTTTGTGCGGTGATGGACTTTGCATTTGAGGGAGATTTGTCAACTATTATTAGCCTGCCGAGCCACCTGGCAATGTTTCCTTCTTATACTTGTAAAGTAAAGCGATGTAGATATGGCAAGAATATAACATTTGAATACCGCCAAGATAGACAGAAGAAAATAAATACAGACGAGAGGAGATGAGTTAAAATATCGTTTAAGAAATGAATAAATGCTAACTTGATACACTGAGTTGTTGGTTCGTGTATGGAGAGAAATATATAAAGAGAACAACATGTCTTTTACCAACATATAACTACACGCACGTACATTAACAAACAGAAGAACAATAAACAGATGGATGAATACATCGTATATACATAAAACTGCATACGTTTATTTGTGTAGTAGTGGTAGTATTGGTGTGGATATTAGATGTTCTTGTTGTTGTTGCTGCTACTGCTGCTGTTGTTGCTGTTGTTAAGCAACAAGACAGGCTGCTTAGGTGATGGTCACGGGCTTAGGGGCGGGAGACCCCAGCCCTTGTAGTCAAGGGCTCTTCGTTGATGCCTGACACCACTGGGAGTTGGGGGCTCGAAGTTGCTGGAAATGGACATCCACCAGGTTCAAATTCTTGAAAGGCTGCTGCTGCTTGGTCAAAAAAGAATTCTTTTAGACCACAGTAATCAAGGATTCATCAAGAATTTATGGTGCACAACAGGTAATTCTTCTTGGAGTTGCATGAACACACACACACACACATGCATGCAGACATACACACGCACACACATGCATGAAAATCTGTCTGTGCGCGAGCGCATGTGTATTTATACTCTTACTCTTTACAATTTTATTCTTTTCAGTTAGCTGAGTTTAGTCGAACAAATCGACCTCAGGACTTCTTCTTTGTAAGCCTGGTACTTATTTTATTGGTTTCTTTTGTCGAAGTTACGGGGACGTAAACACACTAGCAACGGTTGTCAAGCGATGTTGGGGGACAAACACAGTCATACGCACATACACACACACACAGACACACACACACACACATATATATATATATATACTTATATACGACGGGCTTCTTTCAGTTTCCATTTACCAAATCCACTCGCAAGGTTTTGGTCGGCCCGAGGCTATAGTAGAGAACACTTGCCCAAGACGCCACGCATTGGGGCTGAACCCAAAACCATGTGGTTCATAAGCATTTTACTTAGCACACAGCCACTCCTACACCTATATATATATATATATATAGAGAGAGAGAGAGAGGGAGAGAGAGAGAAAGATAGATAGATATAGATAGATAGTTAGATCGATAGATATGAATTCTATACCCTGTCAAACCAGCATGTCACTGAACATAAAGGCACATGTCATAAACAGCAATTTCTTAGATCGGTATAAACGTAAAAGCAGACACGAATACATACGTGTGTGAATGTTAGTGCGCGTGTGCGTAGGTATGTTTGTGTATCTGTAAATCAATTACATCTATATATCTATCTGTATGTAAGTAAACATATATCTATGTATAGACAGACAATCACACATGTTGCCCTTCACATATATGCACACAAAAGCATATATACGTGTATCTTCATGGTCATAAAAAGCATGATGTTTTCTAACACGACTCAAAATAGTTAACCCATTTTCTGCCACGAAATTAATGCATATAATAACAAATGTTTTACAACCGTCTATACAGAATACAATGGCTAAAATCTATAGATATTTTGAAAAAAGAAGCCCAGTCTTTTAATAATCGAACGCGCAGCAAAAATTTCATCATGCCCTGAGTTCATTCTGATTCTTTGTGTCTGTTCTTAACCCGACTCTAACCCTTGAAGACGGTGCTGGATTGATTAGGTCCCCTAAAAATAAGGGTTCCACAAAAAGGACCAACAGAAATATGAAACAGTCATAAAAAATATGTATTAGGTTCCATTTGACTAAAAACAGGAACACCCAAACTTCTGCTATAAACAAAGGCCTGGAATTTTGCGAGAGGTGGGGTTAGTCGATTGAATCAAATCCAGTACTTGACTGATTATTATTATTATTATTATTATTATTATTATTATTATTATTATTATTATTATTATTATTATCATTATTATTATCATTATTATTATTATTATTATTATTATTATATTATTATTATTATTATTATTATTGAGTGAGAGAGCAGCGCAAGCCATCAATGTGACACGGCGGTAAAATATACGAAGCCCAGTGTACCCATCATGACTACCCGTAAGAGTACACCAGGCACATGCATCACAACCATACGTGCGCGACATAGTGATCTCATATCAAAATAAACAGCACATGACCTTGTAGGTGGGGTCCAGTTAGAATTTTCTTCTGGTCGAGTAACCCATCCTGCTCAAAAGGTCCTTGAATAAGGGTTGTTTAAGGATGTTGAATGAAACACCCAGGTTTCCAGAGGGGAATTATTCAAACCCCAAAGAGTACCTTTCAACACATGGTTATGATGCTCCCCCACTACTTCTGCTCGTGATCAGAGATGCACATATCGTCAGCCACTAAGGGACATGCTCAACTTGATAAGGTCAAATAACTGACAAGCAAATCTGTGGTATTGAGCAGAATATTTGCTGTAGCCCAACTTTTATACCATTATTATTATTATTATTATTATTTTATTATATTATTATTATTATTATTATTATTATTATTTGTTGTTGTTGATTTCGGTTGGACAAATGGCACAGTTGATCTTTTTGTAGATACGAAATAGATAAAACAAGTGTTTACTAGTTAATAAACAATATTTTACTTTGCTTTTATGAGATTGCTCAATCGATGCTAAAGGCAGCAAAAAAAACATCAACAAAAATCTGGTGTTCTCATGTTGTTCTTTTTCGTATTTCAATTTTTTATGATAAGAGGTGGAGGGGGAGAGAGAAAGAAACGATGAAAGGAATCGAGAGAAGTAGAAGAGGAGGGGGTGATGGGTGTCAGAGGAGGAAGGCAGTAACGTAGCAAGGAAAATAGTAAGAAGGGTGAATGGGAGAGAATGGAAGAATAATGGTGGGAAATGGAAAGGTAGACGAGTATGGAGACACGAAGTAAGAATATGGAGTGGGTTCATAAAGGTGTGGAAATAGAGCGAAATAGATAGAGAAAAAAGGGGTGGGAAGAAAGAGAGGGAAAATAACGGAGGTTGAAATACCGGAACGAGAAGAGATGCAGTGGTGTGAGGGAACGAAAGAGTGACACAGAACAGACAATAAAGAGAAAGAGGGAAGATAGAAGATTTAGATTGATATATATATATATATATATATATTATATATATATATATATAATAGAGAGAGAGAGAGAGAGGAGAGAGAGAGAGAAAAATAATAAAATGACAGATATATAGAAAGAATCAGGTGTGTTGATTGATACACATTGAAATGGAGAGACATGTGCAGGGCGGATGAGGAAAGAAAAGCTGTGCGAAAAAACGAGCAACAAAAACTAAGACACTGATATCTAAGATACTGATATCCATTCGATTTGTTTGTATTGTCAAACATTTCAATTGACTGACCTTATTGAAGTTAGTTCCCTTGTTTGTTGGTTTTATATCATATACAGTCATAGAAGGAGTTACTGACAAAAAAATTGTTCGGATAATCTCAAGTGGTCCGGTTTTTTTTTTCTTTTTTTTTTTCAACGGCCAAAGCTTCATATGAGGCAGCATTTGTATTTAGTATAGTAAAGCAGTAATTCAATCTAACCCCGCCATATTGCTGATATTCATAAATAAAATCTCTATGTTCCATTTAGTTTCTGTTCCTCTCTTTCTCGCTTTCTACCATTTCGCATTCGCGTAGTTTTCACGTTCAAATCCATTAAGCAACATCTACGGCAAATTTCTCCTGCTATGCATTCAAGTTGACCAGCAAGCAAGGCCTTGTGAGTGAATTTGGTAGAATCCGTCGAATACACGCTCTCACTGACCTACTTACACATTTATACACCCATCCATCATTTCGCACACACATAAATGAGAATGTGCAGAAAAGTTCCTGACTTTGGGAAAAATAGAATACCAGAGGATCATTTTAATTATGGTTTTATTCAACGTATTGCCCTCTGAGAGTCACATTTTTATTGCAGTAATCCTTCAGTTTTTCTAAGAACTCGGAATGCTGGGCTTCGAACCAGGCCTCTTGCGATACTCTTAAAGCCAGGAACTTCTCAGTATGCATCCATATACGACAGGTTCCGTCAAACTCCTTGAAATGCATTTCTGTATGTATCAATGATTTTTGTGACCAGCGACATGTATTTGAAGAACAAAGACGAAGGATATATTAAATAACATAGCAGGGAGATTCTTGATTTATTGATACTTATCCCTTTCCAGGGAAGGTAGAACAATCGCTTGTGGAAATTGGCAAAAAATTCAAATAAGGAGGAAAGACATTTCCAAGAATGCAAGGTTCACTTGAATTAAGATGCTACTAAAAAATCAATAGATAAAGGGACATGTAATGTAGATAGAGGGAGGGAATAAAAAGGAAGAAGGTACGATATTTAGAGGGACTATATTTAAAAAATGAAAGCAAAAGACAAAAAATTAAAAAGGCAGACGCAAAGAAATGGGTCCATGTAGAAAAGAAAGGAGAAACTGTAAATTAAGAGTAAGAAACACAATGGCGAATGGATGGAAGCACTCCGTCGGTTACGACGATGAGGGTTCCGGTTGATCTGAATCAACGGAATAGCCTGCTCGTGAAATTAACGTGTAAGTGGCTGAGCACTCCACAGACACGTGCACCCTTGACGTAGTTCTCGGGGATATTCAGCGTGACACAGAGAGTGACAAGGCCGGCCCCTTGAAATACAGGTACAACAGAAACAGGAAGTAAGAGTGAGAGTGAGAGAAAGTTGTGGTGAAAGAGTACAGCAGGGATCACCACCATCCCCTGCCGGAGCCTCGTGGAGCTTTTAGGTGTTTTCGCTCAATAAACACTCACAACGCCCGGTCTGGGAATCGAAACCGCGATCCTATGACCACGAGTCCGCTGCCCTAAGCACTGGGCCATTGCGCCTCCACAATGGCGAATATAAACGTATCAGTATGGCCGCGTGATTAAGAAAGCAGCTTTACAATTCAAATCCGCAGTATTTTGAGTAAATATCTTTTACTGTAGCTCAGGATAAACCAATAACTTTTGAGTTAACTTGGTAGACGGAAACTGCATGTAAGGCTTTGTTTCTTTACTGCTTGACAACCGGTGTTGTTTTGTTTGCATCTCCCGATAGAATATCTACCAAAGTTAAAAATAAGTACAGTTTTCTATCTGATCGAGTAAAGCCGTTCAAGGCGATGCTCGAACATGGTTGCCCTGCAATAAGTGGAACAAGTAAAAAAACAAAAAAAAAAGAGCAAGAAAGAGACACATAAATATACCGAAGGAGGAAGAGAATGAGAGAAATGAAAAAAATGAGAGGAAGACAAAAGGATTGACTTATAGATATAACTAATATGATGTTAGATTATTTATTGTATTATTGATATAATAGCTAAGTTAGTGCTGTACTTTACGATTAAAGTACAACTTAACTATAGCGATTGGTATCATTTATCATGTCTAATCCATGACGCTGAGAGCAGCAAATTATATTTTGTCGAACTCAAGGTCATGAGTAGAATATAATGAGTCAGACTTTTTTCTGAGAGCTTTATTGCAAATGAGTTATATATATATATATATTATTATATATATATATATACATATACACATACACATACATATATACATATATATATATGTATGTACGCATGTATGTATGTATGCATGTATGTATGTATGTATGTATGTATGTATGTATGTATGTATGTATGTATGTTTTCTGATATATTCCGTTATGATAAAATCACGTCTACATTATCTGAAGGGTTACACCAAGCTTTTCCAAAGTACAAATTCATTATCTATTAACAAAAATAGTTTTGACAGTGACACTTCTAAGAATGCAAGAAATATGGTCATATTGTCGATATTTACAGATGACTAACGCAGAATTCTGTAATCATTCACAGCAAGAGACAGGTAATATGTTCTCCTGTAAAGAACTTTCGTTGCCATTCACTTAAACAACTGACACCACCGCCTCAAAATTCGAATAAATAGCGGAGCTCGAGCCATCGAGCACATCCATAGCTGGTACACTATGAACATTTCCCCAGTGCATCAAAGGGACTTCTGGGGGAGGCAAAAGCAATAAGAGAAAAGATATGAAAGACATACGGTGTTGTGTATATAGGAATTATCTGAGAGGTTCTGGCACCAAAATTCAAGTTTGAAAGTCATAGCACACCCTAAACTGGACGTAACTTCCAAGCTACAAATACCCCATACTTGGCTACACAGATCCCTAAATCTCAAAATGTAACACCTTAGCATTCACAGACTTCACTTAACTAAATTTTGTTCCCCAAATTTAGAGATCAGCAAAGGATAGATATTGATGCATTCAAAATATACATGCAGAAATTTCAATCTGATAGCTTACGTAACACATACGTCGCTGTAATAAAAACAAATATCAACAGAAACTTGTTTCGAACTCAAAACACTAATACAGACATAACACATAAATAAAATGAAAATAATTATCGACATCGGAGGTTAGAAGATTAATATCAATAGGAATTGAGCTCAATTTATATTTACAAAATGTATACATTTTGCCAGTCACATAACTAGAATTCTGTTAATTCACGAATCTTAAAATATTAGTATAACAGTCACCGTAAAACCAGGGACACCTAAATTTTTAGCGGGAGACTTACTGTCGTTTAAATCGGTTCCAATGCACTAATGGTAAAATAAATATTTTATGAGGTCTAGAATGATAAAAGACGAAGAGGTCATTAGAGGAAATTTTATGCAGAACCAAAAGCAACAGAACATTTCTTCAGGTTTTACTGATAGAGCTAATTCAAATTTAAGCGCAGGCAATATATTTCAGGCGCGGATATAGCTATGTAGGAGGCGCAATGGCCCAGTGGTTAGGGCAGCGGACTCACGGTCATAGGATCGCGGTTTCGATTCCCAGACCGGGCGTTGTGAGTGTTTATTGAGCGAAAACACCTAAAGCTCTTTTCCTTTAAGTTTCCGTAACTTAGCGGTTCGGCCCAAGGACCGATATAACAACACCCGACTTAAACAATATGGCGTCGATTATTCAACTAAACTTTTGGAGGTTTCAGCATGGCCACGGTGCAAAGACTGAAGGACGAAAAAGATAAGAGACAAGCAAAAATATTCTAATATATATGAATGTATGTATGTAGATGTACATATATATCTATATATCTATAATCTATATATATATATATATATATATAATATAATATAATATAACACATACACGCACATATATATGCATATATGGGTACAGGACGTCACAGTAAACAACATGAAATACGAATACAAATGAGTGAAATATGCAAATAACGAGAGAAAAAGGACAAGTAATACAAAGAATGACCCTTCATCAGTTGGCGGCTGTCTATCCTGATCTCCATTTCTCTCTCTCTCTCTTCCTCTCTCTCTCTCTATATATATATATATATATATAATATAGAGAGAGAGAGAGAGAGAGAGAGATGCAGCGACGAAAAAGAATTTTGACAAATTAAACTTAAATGTTGAAGTGAATCGAACGGCTTTTGTGTGTTTCTTAAATGGATTACAAACACCTTCCACGCTGCAATTGTTTTCGTTTGAGCGCACGATCTCAGATCAAATCACTTGCTATGCAAGTACATCTCCGTAATATATATATATATATATATTTTCCGTTTGTTTCAGCTCAGAGCTGCGGCCTGTGATGCACTGCCGTTTTGTGCTACACTCTTATTACGTATATATATATATATATATATATATATATATATATATATATATATAT
>NC_043013.1:11052066-11067066 GCF_006345805.1 Octopus sinensis
TGACACGGAAGCGAAGGATTGAAGTGCCCATGCGCTGGAATTTATCGGAAAGACAGGTGAAAATCTGGTTCCAGAACCGAAGAATGAAATTAAAGAAAGAAAAACAACAGATTCGGGAATTAAACGTAGCCTGCCGCCCGAACGCAGGGAGATTAACAAACAATAGCAGTGATTCGGAGGAAAACGATGTGAAAGTCGAATTAAGAAAGAGCAACTTTGACTGTCAACCTCAATTATCTCCGACTACGTAACTACATGACAGAAAACGGTCACAGCAGGGACCAAACGCCTTGCGGTATTTAGTTACGGAACTTATATGTTCTGAATTGAAATCCCGCCGGGGTTTACTTTGCCTTTCATCCCTTCGGGGTCGATAAAATAAAGTACCAGTCATGTACTGGGGTCGATGTAATCGACTGATCCTCCTCTCCCCGTCAGAATTGCTGGCCTTGTGCCGAACTTAGAAACAATCATCGTCATCGACGTTGTCATCATTCTCATCATCATCATAATCATCATCATCATCATTATCATCATCATCGTCGTCATCTTCGTCGTCGTCGTTATCGTCATCATCGTGCTCGATTCTCGCCGAGGTCAACTTTGGGTTTTCATCCCTCCAGGGTCGATGAAAATGGAGTACCACTCAAGTACTTGGGTCGATATAATCGATTCAACTACTGTTCTTAATACTGCTGGCCATGTACCTAACTTAGTAACGAAATAATAAGAATTTTCATCTTCATCGTCACTACGTGGTCGATTCTAACTAAGTTTAACGTTGACTTTCACAGATCCGAGGTCGAAAAAAATTAAGTATCAGTTCCGAAATCCCAGTTCTCGATCAAAATGATCGGCTAAACCCTTTCCTCCCTCAAAATAATTTTTCTAATCATCACACGAGGCCCTGTACCTCTCTTAAAAATAATTACTAAAAATATATAACTATTATTATTGCTTAACGGCATTTCATCTGACTTTGCTGTCTGAGATCAAATGCCGAAGTCATCTTTGCTTTTCATCCTTTCGTGGTCGATAAAATAAGTATCAGTTAAGCACTGGGGTCGATGTAATCGACTAGCCCCCCCCCCCCCCCCACTCCCGCGAAATTTCAGACCTTTTGCCGATACCAGAAATAATTATTAACATTATTGTTAGTGGACGAATGGCGACGAGCTGGCAGAATCGTTAGCATGCCAGCTAAAATGCTTAGCGGAATTTTGTCAGCCGCTACGTTCTGAGTTCAAATTCCGCCAGGGTCGATGTTACCTTTCATCCTTTCTGGGTCGATAAATTAAGTACCATTTGAGTGGGGAGAGAAATTGATGTAATCGACTAGTCCTTTAACACCAAATTTTAGGCCCTCTACTTCCAGTACAGGGACGAAGTGGGAGAATGGTTTGTGATATTTTGGGTGCATTTCAGTTTTTGTTATTCTGATTTCAAATACCATCACAGTCAACTTTAACTAACATCGTCTATTACGTTCCTCCAAAATTTCTGATCCTTTAGCAAATCTTACGAACAATTAGGGGCTGTAGATTTGTAGAACCATTAGAGTGATGAATAAAATCTGCTTGCAGTTTATGTTCCATCTCTTTACGTTTTGGGGTCCCTTGCCACCAAGGTAAGCTTTGTTTTTCATCCTGCACATAAAATAATGTACGAGTCAAATACTGTGGTAGGGAATTATCATAAAATACACTAGCTTTCCTCTGAATAATAGCAGCCGAGTCAATCTAAGATAAAAAAAAAAAAAAAATTTTTTTTAAAGTTAAATTTCGTAGACGAACTGAAAAAAATATTATTATTCTTTCGTTTTTCCGGGTCCGAAAATCCCTTGAGTCGACTTTGCGTGTTTGTCATAACCAGGTTGATTGATAAAGTAAACCCCAATTTAATACTGCGAAACTGCGATTATGTTTAATTATCATATTTGGAGGCATATAAGACACCTGTCAACCCTACCATACCGACGACCACACACAAAGAAAAAGTTCCCAAACAATTACTCCGGGTCTTATATCCGAAGATGGGCCTCTCATGAGTTCATTTTGTCCCAGACGCTTTTTTCTTTTGAATAAGCGCTGCTGAAATTAGAGCGCATCTGATATGCCTGTTCGTCTTTTATTCCACCAAATACGATAATTACGTTTGTTCTCGGTTCCTCACTCTAAACAGCTGCAAGCCCTTTAGCTTTATGCTAACGATAGAAATAATAATAATTGTTTTTGATATAGGCACAAGGCCAACAATTTTAAAGGTGGAGGTTTAGTTAAATTGACTCTAGTATTTGACTTGTATTTCACTAATCGACCCGCAAAGATAAAAAGTAAAGTATCATATATTACCATGGTTTTGTTGATAGGAGTCATGTGGCAGGTGTTGTACGCTTGAAAAATATTTTATTTATATTTTGTTATTTTGCTTATATCATCTTCGTTCTCAAGTTACTTTAAAAAAAAATGAAAAACAAAAGTTTTAAAAGATTTTTTTTATTTTCGGGGTACAAAAAGGAAAAAAAGGTAAGGTATATAAAAGCAACGGTAACAACAACATAAGGTTCCGATTGTATTGGTAGAATCAGTGAAGCAACAGATAAAATTGCCTTGAAGTATATTATTTATTCAAATCTCGTTACATCTTAGCCATCTTTATCATTCTTTCGTTAACCTTGAGAAACAACCAAGCACTAGTGTCGAAGTAGATCCTTATTAGCTCCCTTCCAAAAAAAAAAAAAAAGAAGCTTGAGGCTTTGTGTCGGCAGAACCATTACTGTGCCGAACAAAATGCATAGTAAATAGTAAATGCATCCATCTTCGTATTCTGAGTTCAAATTCCGTCGAGGTCGACTTTGTTTTCCATCCCTTTCGGGATCGATAAATTAAGTACGAGTGAAACTCTCGGATCGATGTAATCGGCTATCTGTCGCCTCAAAATTTCAGGCCTTGTGCCTTTAGTAGAAAGGATTATTATTATTATTATTATTACTATTATTATTATTATTATTATTATTATTATTTCTACTGTATTTAGTTACGGCTTATTCATTTTACTCAAAGTTGACCTGCGAATTTAAATCACTCAGAGGTCAACATTATCTTTCATTCTCCAGGAATAGATTAACCAAATTAACAGTCAAGACCGATATGAATCATTCGCTTAATTCTGCTCCATAGAACTGTGGTATTGTTCCTGCTTTGTTAGGAATTATAAAAATGGATAAAATCATTTGAAAGTTGAAAAAAAAAAAGCGCTTCTATTTGTTTTGAGACTTTCTGTTCTGTATTCAAATCTGGTAAAGGTTACCTCTTCCTTTCATCTTTCTGGAGTCGATAAAGTAAATTAACGATAAAGTAGTGGAGCCCTTGCACCTATGTTAGAGCGTCGAACAAAATGCTTTACGGAAATTTCTTTGACTCTTTAAGTTCTCCCGTAGAGGCCAGCTTCGCCTTTCATCCTTCTGGTATGGAAACAATGAAGAACTCATCAAGTATTAGATTCGTTATGATAGACTAAAAGTTTGGGCCCCGTGCTTCCAAGTTGACGTTGTGGTACCCCAATCCAAGATATCATGGCCATTTTAACTCTGTTGAACATGAAAGGAGCTTGTGCTTGTTTGGACTGGTTCGAGAGGATTATAATTTTATAGGTATAGTTTTGCTTTTCTAACAACGCACTATTTAACACTTGTATCCAAAACACCTTCACAAAAGTTTCTTTTCGTCAATAACTTGTCTTTTGTCTTTAATTCCAACCATTCCTATAGCGTCTACACAGTCAATTGCAATTGCCATATCTTCCTTAGTTTTTACTCTCTCTCTCTCTCTCCTCTCTCTCTCTCTCTCTCTCTCTCTCTCTCTCTCTCTTTCTCTCTCTATCTCTCATTTCACAGGCTAATGTCACTGCTCTCTCTCCCGTTTTCTTTTTTGAAGTTGTAGTTCTTGTGTGTTTTTCTCATTGGTACAAAGTTTCATTTTTAATAATCTAGACCGGGTTCTGTTCGTAATATTTTTAATTAAAACTTTCAATGGGTGAAATTACCCATGCGATTCCTGTGCATGAGTGTATGGGTGTGTTAGGGGTGGGGGCTGTGTGTGTGTGTGTGTGTGGTGTGTGTGTGTGTGAGAGAGAGAGATAGAAACATTTATTCTTTTTTTCAGTTTTAGACTGCAAAAATGTGAACATATACGTTTTCTTCCACTACTGTCGTCCTTGCAAAAGTCGTACTATATATTCATACATACACACACACACATACGTACATGCTCACATACATACATACACACGCATACATGCATACACACACACATGCATATATATATATATATATATATATATTATATATATATATATATATATACAGTGGAGCGCGTGGCTTAGTGTTTAGGGTGTGTCAGCATCATGATTGTAAGATTGTGGTTTCGATTCCTGGACCGGGCGATGCGTTGTGTTCTTGAGCAAAACACTTCATTTCACATTGCTCCAGTTCACTCAGCTGGCAAAAATGCGTAACGCTGCGATGGACTGATGTCCCATCCAGCTCGGGAACAAATACGCCATTGGAACCGGGAAACCTGGCCCATGAGCCTGGCTAGGCTTTAAAAGGGTGCATCTATTTATTATTATATATATATATACATACATACACACACAAATAAACATGTTCTTAATAAAAGACAAATAAGATCCACTTTTTTTATATAAAAAGAAGTCTCGAGGTCCCATAAAAAGAGGTCCCATCTTACACACTTGAATACTCTTAAAAAAAAACTTTTTTCTCCTGAATATGCTCTGTAGAAAATAGGGTGCGACTAATATGCCCGTGCATCTTTTATACGGCATGTGTGTGCTTGTAAGTGTGTGTGTGTGTGTAAGTACGTGAACCCTTCTCTCCTTTTACTCCCACGTCATTCCAGTTGTACCCCGTCTGATATTTTGCTACATGGACAATCCGTTTTCCTTTGCTAAGTTACTGCTAAGACCATCAATGCTTTAGAACAATCATTCTCAGAAATCTTTTTTTTTTATCCGCAGACAGCAGTCGATGAACTCTTAATGTCTTTCATAGTCTGCGCAGGTCTGACGTCACTTCCGTCCCTCTCAATTTATTCCACGTACTTGTTTCTACTTAATGACGAAACAAGTTTTCCTGGATTATGAGTTACAACTTGACAATTCATAATTTTTTTTTCTTTTTATCTCACCTGGTTAGTTCGAGATCTGTGGCTCCCCCAGGTATCATCGTGCAGGTAAACTTGCTTAGAATACATTCGTTTGCTCAATCAGTAATCAAATTGAATATAAAGTTTCATAAATTTTCGTTTATTTGCTTGCCGTAGATGTACCTATTAATGTAAGAGAACGTATGTGGTATACAGTTAAGGCGGCGAGCTGGCAGAAACATTAGCACGCCTGGTGAAATGCTTAGCAGCATTTCGTCTGCCGCTACGTTCTGAGTTGAAATTCCGCCCTGGTCGACTTTGCCTTTCATCCTTTCGGGGTCGATTAAATAAGTACCAATTACGCACTGGAGTCGATATAATCGACTTAATCCGTTTGCTTGTCCCCTCTGTGTGTAGCCCCTTGTGGGCAGTGAAGAAATAAGTATACAGCATAGAATTATTAAACTTAATACCAATAATATTGCCTAATGTATTTCATTCCTTCTGAGGTGGTTTGCTGATTTTGTTTTGATTGTAAGTTAAACCCCGCTTTTCTGAACACGGGAAAATGCTCATGTATGTTTTTGTAGGGAGTACTTGGTATGGTCGGTCCTCTTTTCATTGTGAGTGACAATCATGTTCATGTCTAGTTAACGTTTTTTTCCCCTTTCATCTATCTGACGTTGAATAAAAGATGTACTTATGACAATCTGTGAAATTGATGAAAATCCGAAACAGCAGTGCCCCAGTATGGCTGCGGTATATCAATCAGAAATAACTGTGAGCATTGGAATGAGTAACAAGAGGAGGGGGGCATGGGGCAAGGGTCTGAAAATCGTTTTGTTGAGTGTTAGGAATACTGAAATATTTGAATTATAAATTTGTAAAATCAGACAAAATACTTAACAGTTGGGCACAACGATGTACAAAATATTTAGCTTGTATATTTTGCTGTCATTGTTAATGTTATTTGCTGATAGAAGCGGTACACTATGTTGTATACGCCTTGTCATGTTATGAGTTCAAAATCCGGCTTGGATTCTGAACCTTCCAGACATTTTTAAAATAAGGACAGTTTATACTGAGTCCATTTAATCATAAACTTTTGTAAAGTTTGGTCATGTGTCAAAACTAGAAATCATTATTACCAAGAATAGTGCTGCAGTTGTCCAGGTTGATTTTAGTTCATCAGGCCTGTGAGCAAAGGCGTTCTAACCATGACAATCCCATCTCTTGTTTACAGATATCATTTGCCTGTTTAGTATTACTCTGTCTAATGTAGTTTCCCTTTATGTTCTGAATGTAAATCTCGCCTTGGATTTCAACTTAGCTTTTATCCAAAAGTTCATAAACTATCAAATACTGGCATGTGCACGCTGATTGTTAACAAAAGCATCACTTATATAAACGGTGTCGTTTGTTTGCAGTTCACCTGAAAGCATGTCCGAGCTGTTTCTTATTCGATAGAATAGGGAATGATGCTTTGCTTCGAAACAGGAGAGGGTTGGCTTCAAGGAGGGTACTCAGCCGTAGAAACTTCTATCTCAAGGGACTTTCTTCCAATACATGCGGGCATGGAAAAATAGACGTTAATACGATATTCAAGTTGTTGATGACTGACATCTATTTTATAATCGAATTTCTTCCAGTCCCAGCCTTGTGTCTGCCAATCCTAGAAACCAATGGTATGAATATTGATGTAGTATAACATCAGGTTCATCCTAATATATCTGCTCCCTAATCAAAAGCGTTCCAACTATGACCATCCTATCATTTGTTTTCCAAACATCATGTGTCCAATACTTCATTGTACGAATGTCATCTTTGATGCCATCTGTCTTTCTTACTCTCTCTCTCTCTCTCTCTCTCTCTCTCTCTCTCTCTCTCTCTCTTACTCATTCTCACTCTCTCCTTCCTCTCATTCTCTCCCTCTCTCGGGAATAGGGTTTGATGTAAATGAAACATGATTGCATTTTTATAACTTGAGCGATCATGTAAATGTTCAATTTTTTTTTTAACTCATGAAATGTAACTGTTGTGGTTGATGCTGTTGGCGACGATTGTGGTGGTGGTAGTGATGGTGACTGAGAATCTAGAGCGCCGGACTAATTAGATTACTAAAATTCACTTGATTCGACTCTTTTTCTTTTCTGTGTTGCAATCTTGCCGCGGTTGACTGAGTTTTATTACTCCGGAATCTTTTAAAACACTAGTAAGCTACGTAAACATATCGAGTATTCATTCCCGTCAGCATTTGGCCTAAATTATTGTGCTTTTTATTATCATCATTATCATTATTATTATTATTATTGTTATGGCGTTGAATGGCAATCAAGAAATGGAGTTAATTAAATCAATTACGTCACTCCTTCCCCGTCTCTAAATGTCTGCCCTTGAGACTGTATATTCCTTATCTGTCGTTGGCGGCGCTGTTGTTGCTTCTCTCACTTTTAGTCGGTTTACCTCACTTTCTCATTAATTATGTGTATCGTCGATGGTGCTGTCCCAAACATTTAAGGTACCCGTGGCCAATATAAGAAATTATTATTGTAAGGGTGGAGGACTAGCAAAAATCCTTACAGCACAAAACACAATATCTTGCAGTACTTGTCCCAGATTATTATGCTTTCATTTCATAATTCAGCCAAGGTTAACTTTGGGGTCGATTAATAAAGTACAAGTCAATTACTTGGGATTAATGGAATTGACTATACTCGTTCCCACTATTTTCTGACCTTGTAGTTAGAGTACAAAAGATTATTATTATTATTATTATTATTATTATTATTATTATTATTATCATCATCATCATCATCATCATCATCATCATCATTATGATCTTTATTATTATTGCGAGGGTGAAGATCCAGCAGAATCGTTAGCACACCGGGCAAAATACTTAACGGCATTTCGCCTGTCTTAACGTTCTGAGTTCAAATTCTGTCGAGGTCAACTTTGCCTTTCATCCATTTCTAGATTGATAAAATGCATACTACTTAAGCATTTGGGGTCAATGATATAAACTAGCTTTTTTCCCTCCAAATTTAGGCCTCGCGCCTATAGCAAAACGATTATCATAGTGATGAACAAGGAGGCAAACTGGCAGAGGCGTTAAACCTTCGGAAACTGTTTTTTGGCTATATTTCTTCTGGCTCTTTACGTTCTGGGTTCAAATTGTACCTGGATCAATTTATCTTTTCATTCGTGCGGGCTTGTTAAAATTAACTACCTGTTATGTAATGTGGTCTTTAGTATCCGGGCAGAAACGTTAGCACGCCGGGCGAAATGCTTAGCGGTATTTCGTCTGTCTTTACGTTCTGAGATGAAATTCCGCCGAGGTCGACTTTGCCTTTCATCCTTTCGGGGTCGATAAATTAAGTACCAGTTGCGTACTGGGGTCGATCTAATCGACTGGTCCCCTCACTGAAAATTTCTGGGCCTTTTGCCTAGAGTAGAAAAGTATCCACTTACACTCCCCCTTCAAAACTACTGGCCTTGTATCTAAATCCGAAATATTTTTAAGCAATGAATTAAGGAAAATTTGGTAAATACAATCGATTGTTTTCTCCTAAAATGACTTGTGGTATTTCGTTACTCATTTTGTCGTTGCGGGTTCGAATTCAACTGAGGTTGACTTCAGCTTTCATCCTTATGGAAACAGGGTTGGGTGTTGATAGAATATAACTCCATTCCAGTTCTGGGGTCGATATAATCAAATATACACTCCCCTTCTCTACAAAAATGGGTGTTCTGTGTCAACAATTACGAATAATGATTAATAAGGCAGTGACCGGCAGAATCTGTAGAGCATCGGACAAAATACATTTGTGTGCTATATAGTTAACTCCCGCTCAAAATGACCACGCTTTGCAACCTTCGAGAGTGGGAAAGAAGGGGTGGGTTGATATTAATAAAAGTATCAATCAATTATTGAGATCTATAGAATCGAATGTGGCTATGTTAGAAGCATTAATTTAATAATTTTTTTTTTTAATTGTATCACAGTAGTAAATTAAATTATCTGCTATATATCCATAGGACAATGCTTGAAAATGAAAAAATATAACATACTGCACACCGATAAAAAAAAATATATGTAAAAGAAAAAAAAAGACCAAAAAAATGTATTGAGATATATTTTTTGTTGTATCTTATTTTTTTTTTTTCTGTTCTGTTGTATATTGTTTTTAAATGAAATTGAGTGAGTTTTGATGTTGAAAAAGACAAATGTGGAATTTGTACGGTACTAAAAGAAAGAAGAAAAAAAAAGTACCTGAGAAAGGTAAAAAAAAGAAAAAAAATATTGATGAAAGAGAAACAAAAGAAAAACATGAAACAAACGAGAATTAAAAATGTGTTTTGAAATGGTGACCCAAAAATTTTAATTAAATACAAAAATGAAAATAATAAATATAACTTGACGACGAATCTCTAAACCGAAAGTAATATTTTATTGGAATATTTGAATTAACGTAAGTAATGTACTTATGTGATATATATATGTATGTATATACGTGTATATATATATATGTAAGTATGTATATATATATATATATATATATATATATATATATATATATATATATATACAAATATCCGTAAATATAAGCACCTGTATTATACATAAATATATATACACACAGATATACATATATATGTATATATAATACATGCATATATATATATGTATATGTATGTATACATGCATATATATCTATATATATATATATATATATATATATATATATATATAATTATGTGTATATGTATATGTATGTATACATACATATATTATATTTATATTATAATATATATACAGAGACACAGACACAAACATACACACACTCACACATAGAACCGCCCAGTTAACGAGAAAACTTTTCTTTGCATTTTTTTTGTGGGGGATGGGGCAAAGTTTATAACAGTAATAATTATTATTATTTTCTTTGTATGGTCATATTTAAATGAAAATTAAATAAAAAATGATAATATTATTGAAAAATTATATACTATATTATACTATATTATATTATACTATATTATATTATATCATATTATATTATGTGAAGAATACAAAATCTAAGAAATATAATATTGAAATTTTTAATCTTAAAAAAAAGAGAATAAAATTGAGATACAGAGCAAGGGTTGTTATTTTCTTTCATTTATTGTTATTGAATGGAAATGCAATGGATTTTCTACGGATATTTTGTATTCTTTTATTTGTTTCAGTCATTCGAAAAAATCCCCCCCTCCCTGGATTTATTCTTTTTAAGCCTAGTACTTATTCGATCGATCTCTTATCGGTTGTCAAGCGATGGTCAGAGGACAAATACAGAGACACAAACATATTCGTATATATATATATATATATATATATATATATATACGACGGGATTCTTTCAGTTTCCACTTACAAAAACCATTTGCAAGGCTTTGGTCGGCCCGAAGCTATAGTAGAAGACATTTGCCCAAGGTACTTCGCAGTGGGACTGAACCTGGAACCGTGTGGTTGGTAAGCAAGCTACTTACCACACAGCCACGTCTATTTCACCATTAATCTTTCTTTCAGTCATTAACCTACTGCCAGGTTGTGAGTACCACTTTGAATTGTTTGATCGAACAAACCGTCGCCCTCCACCTACTCTGCTTAAGTTTATTTTATTTTTAAGTGTGGTGCTTCTTCTATCGGACCGTTTCTTGCAGAGCCATTATGGGGACGTAAGCACCCCAAGACCGGTATTTGCAACGAGAAAAAGAAGGAACGGTACAAGCACAAATTCACACACACACACATTATATATATATATATATATATATATATATATATATATACGGTTTAAGCAATTAAGATTCAAATGAGTTCTATTGAATTCACAAGAAGATGGTACTTGACTTGGATGCACCAGAAATTTATATGGTGTTAACCATACGATAAAGTGGGGTGATTACAAATAGGAAAAAAGCAACAAGAATGGATCAAAATATCGGTACAATTGTTTCGTACGAAGACATCTTTAATAAGGCTACAAAAATTGCAGTAAATATAGATGGCTCGTACTCATCAGCCGAAAAAACATCCGCGATTTCCAAACATCAAAGGGGGTAATGTTACACTCGTGAAACATCATGGAGAGTTCTATAAAAGTGGAAAATTTGGATAACAAATTGGTTTCTAAGATTTCAGTTAGTATTACACAGGTTTATAAAAAGTCTTTTCAAAACCTCTTAGTTTTCCAGAAAGTGAAGACAAAAGTTAGGGTTTGAATATATCCTTATTGAATAAAGTTGGATTCTTGGAGGGGTGATGAGAAAGTATCGTACTCACTTTTTTTTTTCAGCCTGTTCGCCTTCGCTATAAGACTGCCGCTACGCTTCCTCTTCGGATTATAACATAGCGTTTTTCAGAAATTTCACACGAATTTATCTAAAATATCTCCACACAGCTTGATTCGCACTTACTATGAACTATATATGGACAAACGCATTTTCTGTGAGTACGATACTTTCTCATCACATCTCCAAGAATCCAACTTTATTCAATAAGGATATATTCAAACCCTAACTGTTGTCTTCACTTTCTGGAAAACTAAGAGGTTTTGAAAAGACTTTTTATAAACCTGTGAAATACTAACTGAAATCTTAGAAACCAATTTGTTATCCAAATTTTCCACTTTTATAGAACTCTACATGATGTTTCACGATTGTAATATTACCCCCTTTGATGTTTGGAAATCTCGGATGTTTTTTCGGCTGATGAGTACGAGCCATCTATATTTACTGCAATTTTTGTAGCCTTATTAAAGATGTCTTCGTACGAAACAATTGTACCGATATTTTGATCCATTCTTGTTGCTTTTTTCCTATATATATATATATATAGGAAAAAAGCAACAAGAATGGATCAATATATTATATATATATATATATATATTATATATATATATATATATATATTGAAATTTACAGAAAAACAAAAGACGAAGATACGTGTACGAACAACAAGCAGGTGTAGTAGTTTGGCGCTCGGGAAAGTGAGAAAGTCTTTTACGTTTCGAGCCTACGCTCTTCAACAGAAAGGAATAAGAGAAAATAAACAGAGGGAGAATGAAAAAACTTGTGGATTTAGAGATAAATATATATAGGCTAAATAACCCCTTCGGGCATGAATGACCATGGAACTGCATCTATAAAGTTACCTTCCGAGGCATAAAATCAGGAAAGGTTATTTTATGGAAGGCCAGCAGTCACTTATGCATAGCAGCATCTCCTCTCTACGCCACCGATGTTATTCAAGGGAAAGCTAAAGACCAATACAGCTTGGCACCAGTGACATCGCAACTCATTTCTACAGCTGAGGGAACTGGAGCAACGTGAAACGTAGTGTCTTGCTCAAGAACACAAAACAGAGCTTAGTCCGGGAATCGAACTCACTACCTCATGATTGTGATTTACAGATATATATATATATATATATATATATATATACAAGGTGCTATAGAAGACACCTTCCCGAGGTGCCGCGCAATGAGACTGAACCCGGAAACTAGGTGGTTCCAGAACGTGCTTCATAACGACACGGCCAAGCTTACTCTTTTACTCTTTTACTTGTTTCAGTCATTTGACTGTGGCCATGCTGGAGCACCGCCTTTAGTCGAGTAAATCGACCCAGGACTTATTCTTTGTAAGTCTAGTACTTATGTTATCGGTCTCTTTTGCCGAACCGCTAAGTTACGGGGACGTAAACACACCAGCATCGGTTTCAAGCGATGCTGGGGGACAAGCACAGACACACAAACATATACACACACATATATATACATACATACGACGGGCTTCTTTCAGTTTCCGTCTACCAAATCCACTCACAAGGCTTTGGTCGGCCCGAGGCTATAGTAGAAGACATTCGCCCAAGGTGCCACGCGGTGGGACTGAACCCGGAACCATGTGGTTGATAAGCAAGCTACTTACCACACAGCCACTCCTACGCCTATGACATTTTTTAACTATCTGCTGTAAAATTCGTGCTTGTTTCTATTTGTATTATGTATTATGCCATTGCGTATCCGTCGTGCGCATCTATTTATATGTATGTGCAACACATCTGAATAGGCCCCACACTGGATGAAGCTGGGGAACAACCCTTATGCAGGTAACGCTATATAATATACTATTCAAAGCTATACCATTCCAATACATAATTTTTTTTTTTTTTTTTTTTTGCAGGCTGTTGTACTTAAGGTATGAAGACCAGAATTATACTGTTTTAAAATACATAATCATGACTGCATTTATACATGGCCCAATATGGGACGTTTCTCAGGGTCTCTCAAGCTTGGTGAAGAAGGGGGCTTTCACTGGCAGTACCCTAAAGGCTCCGAGTTGGAGATTAAAAATATATATTTACAGCAATCAAATTAATAGTTTGTAATCTTTTTGATATGTTTACATTTATTTGTTAATCCCATAGATTTCATTTAAAATCATTGAGTTATCTTTTAATTTATTGAGGTCTTTTAGATTTAAAAAGCCATTGAATTTAATTGAGTCAATCTGAAACTACCGAAACCGTTTAAGTTTTGAGGGTTCTTCAAAAGGATTGGGCTCTCTGTATTATCTTACTATAATGAGTTACCAAGATCGTAGGAGCCCTCAAAACTTATAAGCCCATGGGCCCTAGTAGACCTGAAACTGGCCCTGTACATCATTGTTTATATTTAATAACAATATAGTTTGAATCGAAGTTGGGGATGTAACACCTAATAGATTATGAAATAGTTTAACCTTCATCTCCCCATTTTCTTTTCTTTTTTTTCTGTGTTGGGGATTATATACTGCACCACTAAAACATTACTCTTTATTGATCCTGAATTTTTGGCTGCATCGTTCAGTTAATTTACATTGTGACCTGATTCTTTTGACTGGAATATGCGGAAATTTCTATTTTATCGCCACCTATATGGACGGGCTTCTTTCAGTTTCCTTCTACCAAATCCACTCGCAAGGCTTTGGTCGGGCCGAGGCTATAGAAGAAGACACTTGCCCAAGGTGCCACGCAGTGAGACTGAACCCGGAAACATGTGGTTGGTAAGCAAACTACTTACCACACAGCCACTCCTGCGCTTATGTATAATTGGCCAAGAAATTTCGTAGTCCATTTCTCTCAGTAACCTTGCATAAAAGTAACATCGACGAGAATACTACTGGAGGAGAAGAGAGCAATAACAGCAGTAAGAAGGCGTTTGTCTTCACTTGAGTATACAGGAGCAACGTGAGATGAAGTGACTTGCTCAAAGAAACGACCCGACGCCTACTTCCAGAATCGCTCCCATGTCCTTGTGTTCGTGACACAAGTTCCTTACCTACAGAGCTACACACACACACTTCTCATGCATACGCACATATATATATATTCAATATACAAAATATGCTCTACCTAATTCTTTACTACCCAGAAGGGGCTAAACACAGAGAGGACAAACAAGGATAGTTAAACGGATTAAGTCGATTACATCGACCCCAGTGTGTAACTAGTACTTATTTAATCGACCCCGAAAGGATGAAATGCACAGTCGACCTCGGCTGAATTTGAACGCAGAACGTAGCCGCAGACGAAATACCGCTGAGCATTTCGTCCGGCGTGCTAACGATTCTGCCAGCTCACCGCCTTATATACAAAATATGCTTCTACCTGTATGTGTGACAGACAAAGAGGAAATAAAGATTTTTGCAAACGAGTGTATTAACCGTATTTACTAAAAACTCATCTAAAAAGGTGAAAGAAATATAGTGTTTCATTCAAAATCTATCTATTATCCGAGAATATTTTCACCAA
>NC_043013.1:11069566-11099566 GCF_006345805.1 Octopus sinensis
AATAAAGAAATATATATATGTGTTTGAAAGATCGATTGATCTCTTCCGTCCTTGTCAAGGGGAGTGCTACCCGTCTCTTATTTTTTGCAACATGTCAAATAAATTGCAACAAATGAATTTATTTGACATAAGTTTCGGAGTGGCTATGGGATGTCGATTACATCGGTCCCAGTAAATGACTGCCATTTATTCTATCGACCCCTAAATAATCAGTGATATAAATAAATAAAAGTTGACGTCGGTTACATATTTAAACTCGAAACATAGAGCAGGAAGCAGAGCTAAGAATTCTGCCCGATGCATTAAAAATTCTACCGATTATCCGTCCACGCTTTATAGGAAATAGAATACAACCGAAGGCGGCGAGCTGGCAAAAACATTAGCATGCCGGTCTGCCGCTATGTTCTGAGTTCAAATTACGCCGAGGTCGACTTTGCCTTTCATCCTTTCGGTTCGATTAAATAAGTACCAGTTACGCACTGATGTCGATATAATCGACTTAATCCGTTTGTCCCCTCTCTGTGTAGCCCCTTGTGGACAGTAAAAAAATAAGAAATTAGAATACGACCGATCAAGTTGACCAGTTCATTGTGAGAGCAATTTTTGGTGGGAAACTGGATGTGTGTTTGTGCGTGTTTCTTTCGGTGTGTATGTGTGAGTGTGTGCGCGCGCCTGTAAAAAAATTGTGTATGTTAAAGTGAATACATTGACTGTTGATAGATAAGCGCTAAATAGCATTTCAAGATCACTCCTCTTTCACCTTCTCTCTCTCTCTCTCTCTCTCTCGCTTTCTCTTTAACTCTCTGCCATTCCTTCCTCCGTCATACGCACACACTTATTCAGTTGGATACGCCACGGCCTGTACTCACTCCGCTTCGGAATCGCGGAATTGTTTCTTGCTTATAGAAGTTACCTCCCTTGCACCTTAAAACTAACAACAATCAAAGACAAATTAATAGGATCTTTTCGGTTTGAACAGCAGTTTTTCTAACGTGTCATATGAAATTGTCATCCATAATTTATGACCCTAGTATTGATCTATTGCATTTCAATCTATTTTAGTGTTGGGGGTGGGGGGTATCTTTTTTCTTCACAAATGTAAATAAACCCAATCTGTTTCTTAAACGAGGGACATATTCATACGGTACAGAATGCTGTTTACCTCAATAGACGTCAGTGATTGGTTGAAATTGCAGAAATTGAAGAAGAAAAAAACAACAAATATCTTACAAACCATAGAATTTTCTCAATAAAGCCAAGAGAAAAAGATGTTTCATAAACACATTCTACCAGTATACGAAGTTTAAAATTTTTTAGTTACCTAGAAATTATGTTAAAAACTGCCGTTCAAACTGAAAAGATCCAATTATTACAGTACAGTTGCATTTTCCATAATTTGTTCGCGTAACTGAATGAAAGATCGAATAAAATATAACCAAGAAGTATAATAATATAACCGCACTACTCCGAGTATTGAATAGATTTAACTCTATACGAACATGCAAATTAACTCGAAAAACGACGTAACGCAAAAAAGTAATTTAATGAATTTATTAGCTTCCATATATTTCCAGATTTGAACAGTCCTTGCTTTTTCCTGTCCGTCTTTGTATCGTCTACCTGTCTGCAGGCTTTATTGTCGTCTGTTGCGTTCTTTTTGTGTTTTTTGTTTTATCTATATATATATACGACGGGCTTCTTCTAGTCTCCGTCTACCAAATCCAGTCACAAGGCTTTGATCGACTCGAGGATATAGAAGACACTTGCCCAAGGTGCTACGCAGTGGGACTGAACGCGGAACCACGTAGTTCGGGAACAAGTTTCCTATAACACAGCCACAACTTTTCTTATTCTTTTACTTGTTTCAGTCAGTGACTGCGGGCATGCTGGAGCACCGGCTTTAAGGTCTTTTTTCTTTAGTCGAAGCAATCGAGCCCAGGACTTATTATTGTCAGGTAGTACTTATTCTATCGGTTTCTTTTGCCGGACCGCTTATGATGGGACGTATGCACACAAACATCCGTTATTGAGCGATGGTGCGTGGGGGGGACAAACATACACACACACGACGGGCTTCTTTCAGTTTCCGCCTACGAAGTCTACTCAAGGCTTTCATCGGCCCGAGGCTATAGTAGAAGACATTTGCTCAAGATGCCACGCAGTGGGACAGAACGCGGAACCATGTAGTTGAGAAAAACAGTGAAACTTCGTGGTCAACTGATTCGGCTTGATAAAGATACAACGTGCGAGTAGTAAGTGCAATGGTTTAACCAAGGATGGATATCAGGTTAAAACAGCCGCATCTAGATCATCAAAATGTACTCAATACACGTTACCGGACGTAGCAATGAAAAGCATTTCTCGGGGTAAGTACTTCTTTTGGAACAATGAA
Source organism: Octopus sinensis (assembly GCF_006345805.1). Classification (NCBI taxonomy): domain Eukaryota; kingdom Metazoa; phylum Mollusca; class Cephalopoda; order Octopoda; family Octopodidae; genus Octopus; species Octopus sinensis. The sequence goes on from NC_043013.1 coordinate 11,071,959, forward strand.
TCTCGAAGCACATAAAGCTATAAATAATGCCATGTAAATATGGTGTTCTCTCGAAAGCTTCTAAATTCTTATGGCATCAACAACGCATAATAGTCGCTGGTAAAAAGAAAGTTTAGGGATATTCGAAGGATTGCTTTAGTCCAATAGAAGAACGCCTCTCTTGTCTACATGAGGTGTGGGTTCGCGTTCCATAACCCTTCGACTTTTTGCATCCCAAAGGATTTTTCAAGTCGTTATTAAAAAAATGTGCTATTTTTTATAGCTTTATGTATTTCGAGATCCATTGTTCCAAATATTTTTACGTTCTCCCGAATGTTTATAAATTTTGATGTCAACTTCTAAAGGTGTTTGAAATTAGTTAAACACCTTCAGTAAATACCTCCCGTATGACCCAACACTAGATGTGCAAAAAATATCGATAAATAAATATGGGGTAGCCACGACTAGAGCGCTTTATCTGCTCAATCGTGGTTAAGGAACAACAGCAACTATATCCACTAACCAACGAAAGAAGAAGGAGGCAATTATTTAACCACAACAGCGATGAGAAGTGGAATTAGGGTCCGCTACAAAGGCTCCTGATTCCCAATCTGTTGTCGATTCTCAGACATGTTTTGAAAAATGTCTAAAAGATTATATAAATATTTAAAAAACATTCTGGAAATGTTAAACGTTCGCCACATTCCAGTCTTCAGAAATATTTCTTTGAAATGTTCAACATTCCACAGACTATAGCAAGGAAGCAGGTTTTACATAAATATAAAGTTGGTCGTAAATATATGGCGATTCCTTATAAGACAGATGGATATTTATTGCTTGGAGGTGAATATACATGTTTATATATACCTGTATGTGTGTATACACACATTTATGTATTTGACTATATACCAAGATACGTCCACATATGTTTAGGAATACATACTCACACACACATACACAGACATGTATATATGCATGTATATGTGTGTGCGTGTGCATATGTCAAAATACACACATGTATATACAAATATACGCACCCGAGTCTGCGTGTAAGTGTGTGTGTGTTTATATACTTAATGTGAGCCCGGGAAAGAGCAAAGATGAAGAGAAAAATTCGTGGCTTATATATATATATATCTTTTCAACACGTACCATTTCGCTAAAATGCGAAAGAGCATGCGTTGATAGATCTTGTGTCGGAGAACAAATTTCTCCCTACAAATTTGTATAAAAGAAATACCAGATACTCCAAACGACATCAGTGGATTGTCAGATGTAGTGTTTTATAACGTGGCGAGCTGGCAGAAACGTTAGCACACCGGGCGAAATGCATAGCCGTATTTTGTCGGCGTTACGTTCTGAGTTCAAATTCCGCCGAGGTCGACTTTGCCTTTCATCCTTTCGGGGTCGATTAATAAGTACCTTTTACGCACTGGGGTCGATATAATCGACTTAATCCGTTTGTCTGTCCTTGTTTGTCCCCTCTGTGATTAGCCCCTTTGTGGGTAGTAAAGAAATAGATATTTCGTCTGCCGCTACGTTCTGAGTTCAAATGTCCACCGAGGTCGACTTTACCTTTTATCCTTTCGGGGGTCGATAAATTTAGTATCAGTTAGGAACTGGGGTCGATTTGATCGACTTGCCCCTTCCCTCAAAATATCTATCTATCTATCTATCTATCTATCTGTCTGCCTTTATATCTATCTATCTGTGCTTCTGTATGCGTTCTCTCCCTCTCGGTGTCAGATGAAAAGAAAAACGAACTTGGTCATTTGGAGCCAGAGAGGAATAGCTGTTTCTATATAGTAAACAGGAAGCGAACAAAATATTTACTTGTGTGTGCTGAGGCGCTTCAGCATAGGCACTCGAACCTGGGAACCTACTTGTGCATTGCTGGCGATTTTTTTTCCTCCGTCTTCCTTTTCTCTTGAACTTTCCTCTGTCTCCTGTTTCTGAAGAAGAGAAACGTAAAACGACCTTTCTTTCCTTCCCTGAGCGTCTTTTAATACGTCCTCGTGTTGTTTTTTTCTTTTCTTTTTTTTCTTTTTTGAGTAATTATATATATATATACATACATACATGTGTGTGTATGTGTGTGTATGAGTGTGTACATATATTTAATATATACACAGTATAAAGATACGAACTACTAATCGCAAGAAACATAGTAGCTGTATATTTTTCACTGTGTTTCTTAAATGATATTTATCTCTCACTGGATAGAGGATATTTTGTTGACCTTACCTTACCTTACCTTAACGAAACAGAGTGTGTGCTGGTGGGGTTGGTGGGTGTATTAATAGCGAATTCAATTTTGCCTGCATATCAACACTATTTCCCACTTAACCACCATCCGAACCAAAGAAGTAACCTCTACGTAGCCGGTCCACTTGCAAGAAATAAGTAAGACATCTGCAGTAAATGTGTAATTATGAGCGGGGAATATTTTATTTTTTATTTTATTTTATCTAGTTTCAGCTCACGAGCTGTGGCCATGCTGGGGCACCGCCATTTGGTGTTGCTACATGATTTTACTTCACGAATGCTTTTCAGCAACTGCCATTTGGTGCATGAGAGAGTTCGATGCAGCTGCCCTCATCTGCATCTCCTGCCGTGAAGTTGGTTCATCCGGGACACCTGACAGGAAGAGATCCAGTCCTACTTTAAAGACATCCGCATCCACCCCATGCAGGTCTCTCAGGTTCTTCGGGAGGATATTGAAGAGCTGTGGGCCTCTGAAGCCCAGGCTATCACAGTATCTTGTCCTACATCTTGATGTTGAATGAAATCATAATTAATTGATCCTCTTGTATTTTCTTTTACCCAAAACCAGGAACTTTTCAGTACCCCCGCCTATGTGTTCTGTAGTAAGTTTGCTTCCCAACCACATGGTCCCAGGTTCGATTACCTATGCTCAAGCGCCTCAGCACACGCAAGTAAATATTTTGTTTGTTTCCTGTTTACTATATAGAAACAGCTATTCCTCTCTGGCTCCAAATGACCAAGTTCGTTTTTCTTTTCATCTGACACCGAGAGGGAGAGAACGCATAGATAGATAGATAGATAGATAGATAGATAGATAGATAGATAGATAGATAGATAGATAGATAGATAGATAGATAGATAGATAGATAGATAGATAGATAGATAGATAGATAGATAGATAGATAGATAGATAGATAGATAGATAGATAGTTAGATATATATATATATAGATAGATAAATAGATAGATAGATAGATAGATAGATAGATAGATAGATAGATAGATAGATAGATAGATAGATAGATAGATAGATAGATAGATAGATAGTAAGTCTCTTTGTTTCAAATCACATCGCATCGTCTTGAAAATGACAAAGATATACTTGAAAATACTGCCAAGGGTGGTCGAAGCTGAAATGCCTTTCAGCATGGCTATTCCCACCAAGGGCCAACATGGAGCTAAATAACAAATAACCATCACCACATTTTTTCAAGGAATTCTTGTGATAATCCGTGATTGTGATTAACCGTTTTGTACTGGATTGGCATCGCCATGTGTGGTTTACACAGAGATACTCTAGCACCAAATGTGGAAGATTAAGAGACCTATGTATGCTCTTTGATCTAATCTATACCGTGTTGGCAGAGCCAAAAAAAGATATGTGGACATCAATTCCTCAATTCGACTGGACCGTAACCACTCGAAGTTCTACAAAGAGAGCCGCTTTCATCTGCATGATTCTGAGAAACGACCACCACTAACGCAGTTGTTCCACTATGTGTGTACGTATGGGTGGTGGTGGTGGTGGTGGTGATTGGTTAGATGAAGCCAAGAGGTAGAGGAGAGAAAGAAATGAAAAGCCAAGTTGACCGGTCCACTTAACTGCCAAACTTAATTATCCGTTGATCCGACAAAGAGGTATTTAGTTTGTTGACAGCAGTATGGCAAAACACATCTTAGTTTCAATTGGTTGAAGAAAATTATATATACACATATATATATATATATATATGTGTGTGTTTGTGTGTGTATGTATGTATATATATATATATATATATATATCTATATATATATATATATATATATATATATATATATATATATATATATATATATATATATATGTATATGTATGTATATATATAGGTGCAGGAGTGGCTGTGTGGTAAGTAGCTTGCTAACCAACCACATAGTTCCGGGTTCAGTCCTACTGCGTGGCACCTTGGGCAAGTGTCTTCTACTATAGCCTCGGACCGACCAAAGCCTTGTAAGTGGATTTGGTAGACGGAAACTGAAAGAAGCCCTTCGTATATATGTATGCATATATATATATATGTGTGTGTGTGTGTGTGTATGTGTGTGTGTGTGTGTACGTGTGTGTGTATGTTTGTGTGTCTGTGTTTGCCCCCCCTCTCACCCAAAAAAACATCGCTTGGTGTATTTACGTCCCCGTAACTTAGCGGTTCGGCAAAAGAGACCGATAGAATAAGTACTAGGCTTACAAAGAATAAGTCCTGGGGTCGAATTGCTCGACTAAAGGCGGTGCTCCAGCATGGCCACAGTCAAATGACTGAAACAAGTAAAAGAGTAAAGAATATATATGCATATATATTATGTATATGTATGTATATATATAGGTGCAGGAGTGGCTGTGTGGTAAGTAGCTTGCTAACCAACACATAGTTCCGGGTTCAGTCCTACTGCGTGGCACCTTGGGCAAGTGTCTTCTACTATAGCCTCGGACCGACCAAAGCCTTGTAAGTGGATTTGGTAGACGGAAACTGAAAGAAGCCCTTCGTATATATGTATGCATATATATATATATATGTGTGTGTGTGTGTGTGTGTGTGTGTGTGTACGTGTGTGTGTATGTTTGTGTGTCTGTGTTTGCCCCCCCTCTCACCCAAAAAAAACATCGCTTGGTGTATTTACGTCCCCGTAACTTAGCGGTTCGGCAAAAGAGACCGATAGAATAAGTACTAGGCTTACAAAGAATAAGTCCTGGGGTCGAATTGCTCGACTAAAGGCGGTGCTCCAGCATGGCCACAGTCAAATGACTGAAACAAGTAAAAGAGTAAAGAATATATATGCATATATATATATGTATATATATAATATTATTAGGGAGTATATATTGAGGTTTATATGTATGTATAGGTATGTGTGAGTGAGGTGGGTATTTGTATATGTCGTGGGTGTGTGGTTTACGTGTGTATATTTGTGTGTGAATGTTTAGGTTAGGGGGATTGCTATATAGGTATGTTATAGAGTTTAGTAAAGGGAGATTTTATCATTATATGTTTTTATGAGTTTTGGTTTGTCATGGTAGTTTTGGTAAGGAATTCGTAGTAATTTGTGTCTATTTACGATGTCTGTTGTTTTGTTGCATTGTTTCATTCATAATTTTTAGGTAATGTTCGTTTTACCAAGTGAATATAATTTTTAATTCCATTTGTTCCATTTCTCCATTCATAATTTTAAATGATGTCCGTTTCCAGAGCGGGAATGTGGGTTGTATGTGTGTGTGAGGGAGTATGAATAAGTATTGTGTTGAAGTATTTGGCTATTTTATTTATTTATCGTTGCCTAGACGTTTTTATGTGTATGTATAGGGATATATATATAGGTGTGTGATTTAGTGTATGTATTTAGATATGGTTATATATAATTAGTTATATGTGTATGGGTGTATATATAGTTTATTTTTTGTTTTGTTTTATATTTTATATTTTATATTTTATATTTTATATTTAATTGTTGATAGGTTTATTTTAGTTTATATATTGTTTATATATTGATTATATATGTATTATATATAGGTTATATATAGATTATATATTTATATTTTTTCATTAATACTTTAATTATTTTAAAATTATTATTTTTATATTTTAAAATATTGATATTTTAGATTGGAAGTCCACCTGAAGATTGTCGATCAGGACAAGAAACAATTGTAGTGGCGGTTTTTTTGACTTTTTATTAAAATTTTATGTATTGATTAAGTCTTTCCTTGTTTGTTTTGCAAAATAGTGGTTTTGTCTCTAATAATATTATATAATATTTTACTATAAAATTGGATTTAATCCTAAATCTGATTTTTTCCCTGTAAATTTGGATTTATTCCCTAATATTTATTATATATATATATATTATATATATAGCAAATGAAAGACAGAAGATGGAATATATGAGAATTTATTATTAATCACGACAATCGTTTCGAGACATCTAGAATCGATTCATCGATTCCACTTGGGTGAGACACACAACAACTGCTTCAGGAGCATCCAGTAGTGCAGATGTATCTCGTCGAGTGATAATAAATACAATCTGTTATTTTTCTAGAAGCTCCCTCACTAACTCAGAAATCATCTTGTTGGTTCAGAAGCTCACACAGCTGTGAAGTCCTATTTGTTATCCCAGAAAGTACCCTGGTGCTTCTTCTGCTCCCTCTTTAATGCAGAAATTCGCTTGTTAACCCAGAAACCCTATTGCTATTCACAACCTTCCTCATCGACATAGAAGCTCGATTATTAATTCAAGCGGAATCTTTTCGGTTTGAACGGCAGTTTTTTCTAGCGGTGTCATATGAAATTGTCACCCATAATTATGATCCTAGTATCGATCTATTGCATTTCGATCTGTTTTAGGGTTAGGATTAGTTAGGGTTAATTAGGGTTAGGGTTAGGGTTGGGGTTAGAGGTGGGAGGAAGGGTATCTTTTTTTCTTCAGAAATGTAAATAAACCCAATCTGTTTCTTAAACGAGGGACATATTCATACGGCACAGAATGTTTTCACCTTCAATAGATGTCAGTGATTGGTTGAAATTGTAGAAATTGAAGAAAACAAAACAACAAATATCGTACAAACTATAGAATTTTCTCAATAAAGCCAAGAGAAAAAGATGTTTTATAAACACATTCTATCAGTATACGAAGTTTAAAAGTGTTTAGTTACGTTTAAATTATTTCAAAAAACTGCCGTTCAAACCGAAGAGATCCTTCAAGCATTTCTTAGATAGTCATCTATTGAACTATATATACTTTTGCTTGTCTAGAAGCTCACTCGTTAGCGCAGAAATGTCTATTGTTGGCTTAGAAGCTCCCCCACTGACATAGTAGATCCTTTGTCGGGGTAGCAGGCTACCATTTGTGTTGTTTATACATGCAAAGGATTAATCTAGATCTAGTCTCGTGAGAGTAAGCAGGAGGAGGAAAAAATTATATATCAGATGTTTTTTTTAAAATTCAGTTCACAAGTAAGTGATTCCAAGAATGTAAGCATCATTCTTTCACAAAATACCAAAATATCTTACTCTAAAGAAGAATCTAGCATATTTGAAATTTTAGAGGTTAGATATCTATGATAAAAATTCCAAGGAGAGGAAAAATAAACTATAACAAACAAATGAATGAATGAATAAACAAACAAGCCCCTGCGTTGGGCTAAGACATTAACTTTGCAATTGGTTGGTTCCCGGTTCTATTCCATCGCCCGGCTTTTTGGATAAGTAATATATATTTGTGTTCTACAGTTCACTGAACTGTAGATATGAGTTTCGACATCACTGGTACCAAGCTGTATCAGCTTTTGCCTTTCCCTTGGTTAACATCGGTGGCGTGGAGAATGGAGGTTGGTATGCATGGGCGAAAGGCGGCGAGCTGGCAGAAACGTTAGCATGCTGGGCGAAATGCGTAGCGGTATTTCGTCTGCCGTTCCGTTGTGAGTTCAAATTCCGCCAAGGTCGACTTTGCCTTTCATCCTTTCGGGCTCGATAAATTAAGTACCAGTTACGCACTGAGTCGATGTAATCGACTTAATACCTATGTCTGTCCTTGTTTGTCCCCTCTATGTTTAGCCCCTTGTGGGTAATAAAGAAATAGGTATTTCGTCTGTCGTTACGTTCTGAGTTCAAATTCCGCCGAGGTCGACTTTGCCTTTCATCCTTTCGGGGTCGATTAATAAGTACATTTACGCACTGGGGTCGATATAATCGACTTAATCCGTTTGTCTGTCCTTGTTTGTCCTCTCTGTGTTTAGCCCCTCGTGGGCAGTAAAGAAATGGGTATGCATGGGCGAGTACTAGTCTTCCATAAAACAACCTTGCCCGGACTTGTGCCTCAGTGGAATCTCGTGGTCATTCAGGACCGAGGGGGGTTTTACCCTTACTACATTTTATATAGACAAGGCGTCGGCGACTAATCCGGTACGAGTACGACTTGGGTGACGAAGCTTGCCAGAAATGCAAATGGCCTATGCAAAACTCGTTAGAAGAACGGATCAACCCAGCATAGACTTTCTAACGATTGTACTTGCCATTCAAATTGTTCCCTTAAAATTCAATATTCCTCTGTTGTGGAATCCGGCGGTTACTGGTGACCCCAACCTCTGTGTTGTAGGCAAGATGGATAAATGTCAATCGTTGCTTACCTTTTATCAAAGCCGGCAAGTCGGCAGAATCCTTAGCACGCAGAACAAAATGCTTCCTTCTGACTTTATGCTTTAAGTTCAAATTATGCCGAAGTTGTCTTAGCTTTTCGTCCTTTTGAGTTCCTTTGAGACCGATAAAACAAGTAGCAATCAAGCACTGGGTTCGATGCAATCGGCAACAATACCCGCCCTCTGCGCAATTTCAGGCCGTGCACCTACAGCAGAAAAACTAAAAAATCATTAATTTCGATAATGATTTCCTGGTATTAGAATATGAGGGCCTCTATTGTAAAGCCATACAAGAAAATACTTTCATAAAGGAGTTAGCTAAAGCTGCAAGCCGAAATAATTACGCTTAATGGTGAAAGCTAAGTAAATATATGTTTGTTTGTTCCTACTCGAGCCATGCCTGGCTCATAAGGGCCGGTTTCTCGGTTTCCTTGGCGTATAGTTATCCTACCTGGACAGGACGCCGATCCGTCACAGGTGAGCTGCAAGATGCAGGAGGAAAGAGTGAGAGAAAAATTGTGGCGAAAGAGTCAGCAGAAGTTCGCATGGAGCTTAGATGTTTCGCTCATAAACACACACATCGCCCGATCTGAGATTCGAACCCGCGATCCTTCGACCGCGAGTCCGCTGCTCTAACCAATAGGCCATGTGTCTCCACAAGCAAATATATATACACACACAATTTGAATAAGTCAGCAAGAAGTCTACATTTATTCCGCATTGTAATTCTAGGATCCGAGAAAACTATTCTTTCGGATTGTGTTCTTTTTTTTCTTCTTCTCCTTGTTCCTCTTAGTCTAAATATTTCCTTTTGAAGTCGCATGGCATTTTAGGCTTTGATGTTTGATTGTTTCGTTATCTGTTGCACAAATCTCAATGATCACATGTGGAATTAATAATTTTCAAACAGTGGAATAAATTTGGAATAGAGACAAATATTTACACTACAAAATGAAACATTCTTCAACTAGGAGAAAAAATCATCTGTGCGCACTCGCGCATACATATATTTTGTGTGTGTGTGTGTGTAAAAAAATAAATAATTTTCGTTTCTTTTTATGGAAACAAAAAAGATATATAGGACTACAAAAAAGAAGTGCATATGTGAAATTGAGACAGAGACAAAAGCCACTGATTTGAGAACGAATATCAAATCCAGACCCAACGACTTGGTATAACCCCACGCTTCTATACATTTCATCATATACAAATAATACCAATTATTTCTTTACTAGCCACAAGGGGCTAAACACAGAGAGGACAAACGGATTAAGTCAATTATATCGACTCCAGTGGGTAACTGGTACTTATTTAATCGACCCCGAAAGGATGAAAGGCAAAGTCGACCTCGGTGGAATTTGAACTCATAACGTAAAGACAGACGAAATACATATTTTTTTACTACCGACAAGGAGCTAAACACAGAGAGGACAAACAAGGACAGATAAACGGATTAAGTCAATTATATCGACTCCAGTGGGTAACTGGTACTTATTTAATCGACCCCGAAAGGATGAAAGGCAAAGTCGACCTCGGTGGAATTTGAACTCAGAACGTAAAGACAGACGAAATACATATTTTTTTACTACCCACAAGGAGCTAAACACAGAGAGGACAAACAAGGACAGACAAACGGATTAAGTCAATTATATCGACTCCAGTGGGTAACTGGTACTTATTTAATCGACCCCGAAAGGACGAAAGGCAAAGTCGACCTCGGCGGAATTTGAACTCAGAACGTAATGGCAGATGAAATACCTATTTCTTTACTACCCACAAGGGGCTAAACACAGAGAGGACAAACAAGGACAGACAAACGGATTAAGTCGATTATATCGACCCCAGTGCGTAATATATATATATATTTAATCGACCCTGAAAGGATGAAAGGCAATGTCGACCTCGGCGGAATTTGAACTCAGAACGTAGCTATAGACGAAATACGGCTACGCATTTTACCCGGCGTGCTAACGTTTCTGCCAGCTCGCCGCCTTAACAAATAATACTAGGTAACTTCCCGTATTCTCGCGCGTGAGCTCTTGATTTTACTAACCTCTTCGCGGCTACTATTTCGCCTCTAATATCTATTCCTAAAATCTCCACATACATATCTAACGGATGGCTTACATTGGTTGCAATCAATTAATGTATTGCACTTATCAAGACTTTCTGCGACATGGTCATGTGGTAGACCAGCCAGTTTGTTCTTAAGTCTAGTATTATTTTATATACGAGATTTTAGTTTTGAAGCCTCTTAAATTTAGAGCATTGTTATATAATGTTGCATATTGATCAAAAGACTTATCGTTCGAGGACAAATTAGAGAATCTGATCGAAATGGCAGTAATAATGCTATAAATAGTAGATTTCGGATGATTGGAGGAAACATTAATATATGAAATGGATTTATTTAGCTTACGAAATGGGCAGTATAATCCCATAACCAAATTCAAGGTAATATCCAAGAAATTCACCACTCTAGAGTTAACATCAAAAATAATGGGAAGATTAAAGAAATTTTTAAAGAAACTTCTCAAAGAGTTCTTTCATCTATTCAGCACAGTTTTAGACTGGCTATATGCAACTGGAAGTGCATCATCCCGAAGTTACGATGACGTTAACATCGATTGTCAAGCGATTTTAGGGGAATAAACACAGAGACAAAGACACACGCGCACAAACACACACACAGACACACTCACACACACACACACGACGGGCTTCTTTCTATTTCCGTCTACCAAATTCATTCACAAGGCTTTGGTCGGCCCGAGGCTATAGTGGAAGACGCAAGGTGCCAGGTAATGGGACTGAACCTAGAACCGTGTAGTTGAGAACCAAGTTTCTTACCCCTCAATCAAGGTCTGCGCCTACATATATATATATATATATATATATATATTATATATATATTCAGGGTGGCCCAAAATTCACTGAGGAGTTTTAATTTTTTATTTACTCCTTTATTTTTACAAATAGGTGTATGAAGTTTTAATTCAATATAGAGAGATAATGGAGATTAATTCGAATTAGTCCTTTTTCATCATACCTCTGCATTACGTATGAAAAATGTCATCTTTTAAATGGCATCCATTTTCAGCTTCCCATATCAGTGCGCTTTCCCAATGATGTTCCATGATAGCTGTAACGGTTTCAGGGTCTAGTTCTCTGATTTCTCTAGTGATATTCTCCTTTAGTTGCTCCAGGGTTTCTGGTTTATTGACATAAATCTTCTCCTTGACGTACCCCAGCAAGTCAGAGCTAGTCAGGTTTGGAGAAGGAAATCGCCAAGTGACATCGCAGTAGCGAGAGATGATTCTTTCTCCAAAATATTGCCTCTGCAACTGCATTGTATCTCTTGCGGTATGAACAGTTGCCTCATCTTGCTGGAACCACATATCGGGCCCACGTTGAATGGCCGGCCACAAAATGTTCTCGATCGTAGACCTGTACCATTCAGCAGCCACAGTGACAGCATTCCCATTATCTTCCTCAAAGAAAGAAGACCCGATTATCTCATTCATCATAATTGCTCATCACACTGGACACTTTATGGGGTGCAATTCTTTTTGGTGGTCTCTGGCTTTGAATAACTGATTTTGATAGAACAATTTCACTACTTGGGTGCGCTGTGGGCGACGTATTTTTCTATAATTAATTTCCAGGACCTAGTCCATAAAATCTCTGAAAAGAGAGGGAAAAAAAGGTAAAAGATACAAGAATTATCAAAGACTGCATACCTCCCTCAGTGAGGTTTGAGCCACTACACACACACACACACACATTGTGTGCGTGCGTGCGTGCGGACACAATGCAGATTGATCGCTTATTTCTCTAGGATTGGTCAAGTGATGTTGACATTTCTGATGTGAACCTGATGAGGTTTGAAAATCAGTTTAAGTCTTTTCAACAGTTTCCCTTTATCTACGGAGAAATAGTTAAATCTACCATGTTTGTAGATCTAACGTAGGTTTACCTTCTTACATATTTATCTATGCATATTTATGAGGATCTTTTTTGTTTTGCTGTATCTGAGGAAATTTTAAAACTTAATGAAAATTTTAAAATTTCGTGTAATGATGTAATTGTCTATGCTGAATCTCAGGAGAAAATTAACCGTTTGCAGAAAATTTTTTAAAAAAAGTTACAGAGGTTTGAACTCTGTTCATTTTGATCCTCTCAGGAAACAGGATTTGGAAGCTGTCATTTTGTGCGTGACTGTACGTGTTGTCAGCTGTAAAGAAATGGAATATTGACGAATTTTGTATTACGCACGACATAGAACCACTCATCATTTTTGGAAGTCTCTGAAAATTCTTGCAAATTTGTATTTTACACGCGGGAATTCATACGGTCATTTAAAAACCGGGAAAAAAAAAACAATTTGGGTACGTGATTTAAAGCTTATTTGGCTGTTATTTTTAGCACATCTCACGACCACCTTATACTCATGTGTTCTAAGCATACGTCATGTGTACTAAGCATTTAACGAAGATAAACGAAAAATGACAAAAAAACAATGATTAAGCAACACATATTTTGTAGGTTTAAGCATTCTCTAAACATTTAATGCGATAAACAGAACATTACAAATGAAGTATTATCAAAATAACAAACCTGAAGGGCGCAACCTTCAAACCACGTATCATTCATAACTGGCATAGACTCATTGCATCCTTTCCGAAAGCACCGCCGGTAGATGTTTCCACACCGAATTTTTTTTGTTAATATAATGTTTTTTTTATTGTTTTTATCGCATAATTTTCTTTTAGGGATAACACCCTTCTCTTGTAAGTAAGGAACCGCATCCGCCTCTGTTTTTAGCATCTCCATCTTATACGGAACGTTACATGAGCTGGGTGCGGTCATAATATTTATGATTATAAAAAAACAGTAGAAAAATAAGCGTACACAACGTAAAATATTTAAAAAAACAGCAACAGAGGGGTATAAAATTCCCCAAAAGCATAATAGATAGGCAAAAGCAACAGCACAATAAAAACAGCATGCGGTTTAGAAGAAAATATTTTTGTCAACACATGTGCTTTCTCGCCAGAGAGAAGAGTTGTCATGCTGGGCTTGTTACAATGGAAACAGGCACCTATATGTCTGTGGCTTTCGATTGGCTAAAAATACTGAAAACTTGCAAGCTTTAAAAGCTATTAACTCTTTATTGATTTGTGGCGAGGGTGAATTTCATGTCAATGGTAACCATATAAACCTACACCAATACACCAAATACGAAATTAGTTGGAATAAATATTGAAGAAATGGAAACGTAGCAGTCAAACAATAAAAAAATCCATTTATGTACAAATATAAACAATTAAATATTTGTATGTGTGTATGTGTATGTGTGCGTGTATACACACATATACACACATGACAAATATCTAAATATCTAGTTCCACTTGGGCAAGTGTCTTCTACTATAGCCTCGGGCCGACTTGTGAGTCGATTTCGTAGACAGAAACTGAAAGAAGCCCGTCGTACATACATGCATACACACATACGCACACACACACATAAGTACATACATACATACATACATACATACATACATAATACATACACACACACACACACACACTCACAGGCACACACACACATTTATATATATATATATATAGTTCGTATTTGTATTTGGTTTGCAAGATTCTTGATGTGAATTCGTGTGTTGAAAAAAATTCTATTGAAACTTGGGAGGGGCATTATGCCAGTAATAACAAACACACGCACTGGTTCTGTCCTTTATTGTTATTGTTAGTTAATGGGTTTGGTACTCCGTTAACCAATTTATCGATAAGATGTAATTTACTAGTTTTTGGTTAAACAGTCAAGCGAAACCAATTGATACAGGGATATCTACCCTCCTCTTTGTAGTTTTACAAATAAGGACGACTACTTTTTTTTTGGCGGGGCGGGGGTATATTAGCTATATTCTCCCTGTGTGTTTACATATAGTGAGGGATGCGTCGCTTTGGCGAATTCTCACGCCAATTTCTAGCAAATAGGTGCGTATACCCTGACGAGGGCAGTAAGTAGCACCAGCTTAGCTAAAAATAAGAGTCATAAACCAGCTTAGCTGGTGGTTCTAAGTGCCTCCATGTCATATATATATATATATTTATATATCTATTCATTTTGCTTATATGGTTTTAAGCTTGAGGTCACTATATTGTCACCTCTGATGAGTAATAATGTTCGTTATATATATATAGATTTATTATAAATATATATATATATATTATATATATATATATATATATATATATATATATATATATATATATATATATATATATATATATATATTGTATATTATATACATATATATATATATATGTGTGTGTGTGTGTGTAAAAAAAATACAAACTGGGATAAGAACGCAAAACATTTAGAAGACGATGCAAAAAACACGGACGGGACATTCGAAGCCTTCAATCTTCAGTCAAGAACCGGATCATCCTCGCAATTTCGGCTGATTAATCTTGAGATTGCTCCAATCTGGCCAGCCCCAATGAAAATCTAAGCTAAGCGCATTAGAGTCCTTGGAAGAAAGCTTCGAATGTATACAAAACAAAGACGGAAAAACGGACGATGTTACACGAATATGAATACAAAAATACGTGTGTGTGTGTGTATGTATGAATATATGTATATATATCTAGGTGCTGGCGTGGCCGTATGGTAAGAAGCCTGTTTTCCAGCCACATGATACCGGGTTCAGTCTTCTACTATAGCTTCAGGCCGACCAAAGCCTTGTGAGTTGATATGGTAGATGGAAACTGAAAGAAGTTCGTTGTATATGAATGTATATATACATATACATACATCACATCACACACACACACACACACACAAACACACACACACACACACACATCACACAAAACACACAAAACACACACACACACACACACCACACAACACACACACAAACACACACACCACACACACAACACACACCACACAACACACACACACACACACACACACACACACACACACACACACACACCGCACATATTTAGGCGGCGAGCTTGCAGAAACGTTAGCGGGCCGGGTGAAATGCTTAGCGGTATTTCGTCTGTCGTCACGTTCTGAGTTCAAATTCCGCTGAGGTCGACTTTGCCTTTCATCCTTTCGGAGTCAGTAAATTAAGTACCAGTTTCGCACTGGGTCGATGTAATCGACTCAATCCGTTTGTCTGTCCTTGTTTGTCCCCTCTATGTTTAGCCCCTTGTGGGTAGTAAAGAAATATATATATATATAACTGTGTGTTGAACAAATTCTCTGCATAAGAAATGTGTTATCTCTTTTATCAATGACATTTCAAATACTTGTCCAGAAAGGTTAGAAAATTTAGAGTGTTTCCACAACAGAATAAAGTTACCGAACCATTGTTCTATAAATGCATAAAATGGAATTATTCCCCATGAGTCTACTCTTCCAGGTTTCCTAATATGAGGGAGGTAACTACGTAGTACTACATTTTCTATTATCTCCCTTCGTTAAAAAAAAAACCCTTCATCGACTTAACTTTATCTTTTATATTGCACCTATTTAAATCATGGACTGTGCCCATGCTGGAGCACAAGTTTTAAGGATTTAGGCGACCAAATCCAACGGATACTTATTCTTAGTCTGTTATTTGTTCTATCGGCCTAGTTTGCCACTGGTTGTAAAGACTGAAAGCGTACATACATCCATACACGCACATGCGCGCACACACACACATTCATACATACACACATTCATACATACATACATACATACATACATACATTCATACATACATACATACATTCATACATACATACATACATACATACATACATACATACATACATACATACATACATACATACATTGTCCTCCAAACATATGTATACACACAGTAAGAAAAGAAAACGTATAGAAATATCTATAACCTCTACAATTACGAGATGTATTCAAGGCGGTGCCTGTTGGCTTCGAGACTCGAATTACTACGGCGTACTGCTGTCTGAGTGAAGGCGCATGGCTCAGTGGTTAGAGCTTACGATCGTGAGGTTGTGAGTTCGAATCCCAGACCGGGCTGCGTGTTGTGTTCTTGAGCAAGACACTTTATTTCACGTTGCTCCTGTTCACTCAGCTGTAGAAATGAGATGCAGCATCACTGGCACCAAGCTGTATCGGCCTTTGCCTTTCCCTTGGATAACATCGGTATGCGTAGGCGACTGCTAGTCTTCCATAAACAAACTTGCCCGAACTTGTACCTGGGAGGATAACTTGCTAGGTGCAATCCCATGGTCAGTCATGACCGAAGGGGGTCTCAGCAACTGCTATTTGAGCAACATTGGCCAAAGTGTCCTGTATGATCGCTACGCAATTCTTTTCCATTTCTTCCCGAAGGACCGTCAGTGTAAACGGTTTTCTGCGATAGGTGACATCCTTTCCAGTGCTCCATAAGTAAAAGTCTTCAGGTGTTTTAAATAAGAAGAATGTGCGGGAAACTAACCTCCACCTCTTCGTCTTATCTAGTACTCTTGTAAATACTCATCCAGTTCAACTCGCACGACTCAGCTGTAGTGCGGTGATGCGCCGTCTTGTTGAAAGAAACAAAAATCATTATTTCCATAATGCGCACGTATGGTAAGTAAAAAGGACGTGCCTAGCATGTCTAGGTACGTTCGACCTTCAAAGAAAATGGTCCTATTCAAATGTCGATGACATTCTATACTAGACAAACACCCCCACCCAACGCACAAATTCGACTTTAGCACGTGTATGTATGCATGTATGTATGTATGTATGTATGTATGTATGTATGTATGTATGTATGTATGTATGTATGTATGTATGTATGTATGCATGTATGTATTGTGTGTGTGTGTGTGGTTGTATATATATATATACTCTTTTACTTGTTTCAGTCATTTGACTGTGGCCATGCTGGAGCATCGCCTTTAGTCGAGCAAATCGACCCCAGGACCTATTCTTTGCAAGCCTAGTACTTATTCTATCGGTTCTGTTTTGCCGAACCGCTACTTTACGGGGACAGAAACACACCAGCGTCGGTTGCCAAGCGATGTGGGGGGGGGGGCAAACACATACAAACAAACACACACACACACACACACACATATATGTATACGACGGGCTTCTTTCAGTTTCCGTCAACCAAATCCACTCACAAGGCTTTGGTCGCCCGAGGCTCTAATAGAAGGCACTTGCCCAAGGTGCCACGCAGTGGGACTGAACCCTGAACCATGCGGTTCGTAAGCAAGCTACTTACCACATAGCCATGCAGTAAAGACCTGAAACACTTAACGAGCTCAGAAAAGATCTCTACTGATGTATCCAGGTGTATCATAGGAAGATTTATAAAGAAACAACACTAAAAGAATAATGAATAAATTGATCATATGTATAACGAATAAAGCGAAGATTTAAATTAAGCGTGATGCAGAAAATACACCTTTTAGTTGCATTATGTACGTAATAACGATACCATTTGTAAGAGATGTTGAAATATTTATCCAAGAAAAGTAACTCTTCATATACTTTTAACAGATAGCGTATTTCTTTGTTTTCATGAATTGTGTCCCATGCATCAACTTATGTGATCGAGAAGTGAATTTGATTTTCCATTGAATCATCGATGCATTATGACAGGAAAAAGCGAGGGAAAGACAGATAGATAGCTAGCTAGCTAGCTAGATAGATACAGAAAGAGAGTAAGAAAGAGAGAGAGAGAGAGGAGAGAGAGAGAAGAAGAGAGAGAAAAAATATCAGTTTCAGTAAAGCATAAAGAAAAAAAACGTTTAATACTTAAAATTTTTTAAAAACTGTAAGTTAGAACATTAATTTGTAATTTTAAAACAATCTTAAAATTCGATTTTTTTTTAAATTGAGAAACGAGTTAAGATTTAGAAATTTCCAGACGCAGGAGTTATTTTAATGTATCTATCTATCTATCTATCTATCTATCTATCTATCTATCTATCTATCTATCTATCTATCTATCTATCTATCTATCAATCTATCTATCTATCAATCTATCTATCTATCAATCTATCTATCTATCTGTCTATCTATCTACCTATCCATCTGTTTGTGAGTCATTATATATATATATATATATATAAAACTGAGAATGTGTCTGTCTGTCTGTCTGTCTCTCTGTGTGTTTCCCTAAAACTTGAGAACTACACAACCAATTTCATTCAAATTTTACACACGCCTTACTTAGGGTCCATGTAGTTTCCTGGGCAAAGAAAAACGTTCAACTTCTTGCCTAGAGCGAGCCCATAGCAATATCATATCTTCTCCACTATTTCAGTATTACGTGTTAAAAGTGAAACAAAAATATTTCTCTATTTTATGTCAGATGCTTTCACTTTAACAATAAAGATAATAATAACAATTGAATTATATGTAATAAGTAATAATTAAAATCAAACTAAAGTATAATATAATCGTAACATAACAAAAGTAAAAATAGCAATTGGTATAAAATTGCATCAATGACTTGAACTTGAATAAGTCGTTTCACATGAATGGGAATAAATTAAAAAATAAATTAGCGTGCAGATATGGAATAGTCCAGATGGAGCTGTGCTGTTCCATTAGATTATCTGCTAATTAGCTAGGATTAAGTATCTATATGAAGTTTGGCGGTACGTAATTTCTGTTTTCTCGAACAGCCGCTCCTACTGAATACTGCTGTTGATTTAATTCTTATACATAAAGGACTAAAGCTCCAACTGCTTATTGCTATCTGACTCATCGTAAGGTTTGTTGTTATTATTATTACTGTTTAACTATTGTTATCACGTTTCTTGGTTCCTCGTAAAGGAAACATTGTTGTGTTGCATTTGTTAAATAATTGTAAACTCTAACCCTCCCCCTTTCGGAGAAGGAGATTTGGTTATTGTTTAAAAATTGAATTGTGTCCCTGTTTGCGGAAATTGACCATATTTTCACCGTTTACACAGAAGCATTTTGTTAGAATGCTTTCGATAGAAGAAAGTCCAAAAATGAATTTCGCTGCAGCCGTCGGCGTGCGCGAACTCACTGAAAATTAAAATGGAAAAAATACGGATTGATCACCGACAAAGACGGTGAATCTAGGATAACACCACCAAACGAAATAAAAAATTAAATTAAAGAAAAGACTATTGTCTATAAAGTATACAATATCGAGAAAAAAAAAGATTTGAACACCTGGAGGAAATCACCATCGAATAGTGTCTTGGTGCGACTATGAAAGATATCTAACCAGAGACGGTAAATTTGCCACAGTAGAAGCAAGCTTCAAGTCAAGGAGTACTCGACTCGAACCTTGCAAAGTGGAAATATTTTATTTTTACCTTTATATCTGGGACGTAGGACTCCCCGGATACAAATTTAAAATATCCCCCTGAAGTAGAGGTAGGCTGGATTGTAGCCACACATTTATACGAGAGGGAGGACAAGATACAATTGATCGAAATTGCAAGAGACGAGCCTACAATTCCAGTCTGTTATATATTTTGACAATTGTTATCACTAGCAATATTAAGATATAACTTTGTATTTTGTATTTTATGTGTAGATGTATATATATATAGAAGTACATGTAATATGTACATATATATATACACATATATACATGCACTAGCACTATGACCCGGCAACGACGGGTCATAATGCTAGTACATATAATATATACATATATACATTATATATATATATATATATATAATATATATATATATATATAATACACATATATATATATGTATATATATATATATGTATATATGTTATATATGTATATATACACACACATATATATATATATATATATATATATATATATATATATACTGTTGTGTCTGGGGAGAGTCATTTTCTTTTTGTGCCTTATAGTATAACACACTTACCGGCAAAATTTCCACTTTAATAAATAATTTAAAAAAATAAACAAATAAATAAATAAAATAGATAAATTTTAAAAATAAGAAGAAAAAAGTGGAAATTTTACCGGTGAGTATGTTATATTATAAGGCACAAAAAGAAAATAACTCTCCCCAGACACAACAGAATATACGTCAACATACGAACTCACCTAAAGAATCATGCAAACCAAATTCAAAAACTATATATATATATATATCTATATATATATATACATACATACACACACACACACACACACACACACACACGCGCGCGCGCGCGCGCGCGCGCGCGTATATATACAATATATGTAAATTTTTATCACGGGTTTCTGCGGTCGATAGGTATCTATATTTTTTCACATTTTAATTGCCTTGTTTAAATAAGCATTTTCACGCCTAAAAATAAATAAATAAATAAATAAAAATAGTGTACAGTACTGCACTGTATAAACGCATTGATTATAATATATTAAAAGACAATACGTAGTGTGCCGTAGATGAGTAAACAAAGAATCGCACATACTGTATAGAAAACGAAACTTGGGAGGTGAGTGTGTGGTGGTGTTTTGCATTTATAATAAAAGAAATATATAAAGCGGCGAGCTGGCAGAAACGTTAGCACGCCGGGCGAAATGCGTAGCGTAGTCCCTTGTGGGTAGTAAAGAAATAGGTATTTCGTCCACCGCTACGTTCTGGTTCTGAGTTCAAAATCCGGTTGTCTGTCCTTGTTTGTCCCCTCTGTGTTTAGCCCCTTGTGGGTAGTAAAGAAATAGGTATTTCGTCTGCCGCTACGTTCTGAGTTCAAATTCCACCGAGGTCGACTTTGCCTTTCATCCTTTCGGCTTCGATAAATTAAGTACAAGTTACGCACTGGGGTCGATATAATCGACTTAATCCGTTTGTATGTCCTTGTTTGTCCCTTCCGTGTGTAGCCCATTGTGGGCAATAAAGAAGTAAAAAACGTTAGCACACCGCGCGAAATGCTTAGCAGCCTTTACGTTCTGAGTTCAAATTCTGCCGATGTCGACTTTGCCTTTCATCCTTTCAGGGTCGATAAATTAAGTACCAGTTGCGTACCGGGGTCAACCTAATCGACTGGCCCCACCTCCCCCAAAATTTCGAGCCTTGTGCCTAGAGTAGTAAAGAATAATTCTGGAAATTAGTTTGTGATTTGCGAAAAATAAGCCTTATGAATCTCAAGCACTGTGCCCTTCATTTCGGCAGAATGCAGTCTGGTCGCTAAAAAATATATATCTTCTCTATGTTGTAATATGTTGCTTCAGTTTAATCTTTCTTTCTCTCTCTCTCACCCTCTCTCCCTCTCTCTCCCCTCCCTCTTCCTCTCTCTCTCACCCTCTCTCTCTCTCTCTCCCCTTCTCTCTCCCCCCCCCCCTCTCTCTATCTCTATCCCCTTCTCTCTCCCCCTCCCCCCTCTCTCTCTCTCCCAAGGACCTTTCGTCAGCGACAGAAATTATTTCCTCGGAAAAAAAGGGATTAATGCAATGAAGAAAATATATTACAATATAAAGTTATCTCCCTTCAACCTGAAACCCTAACCAATTACTTCCCTTCTATTTTCTGTTGAAGGTCCCATCGAAGTTGAAGTTGTCACCAATTCTTTCCGATTTGCTGTCGAAGTCATCTTTGTTTAGAGTTATGTCAGTGGAAATATTCCTGCCAGGAACATCCTGTCATTTTAGCCATATTCAAGACTACATAAAGCTCACGATCATTATGTCGCGAATTGAACTCCGGGGCCGGGCGGCACGCTGGATTTTTGAGCAAGACACCTAATTTTACGTTGCCCTAGACTGTTCAGCTGAGAATGAATACTAGCAGCTTACTCTCCTTCCAACAGTTAGAGCGGGGTAAATCGCTGGATCAAGGACAGCAGAGCTGAGATAGTACTTAAAACAATTAGCGAAAGCATGGTACATATTACCATGTCATAGTAATTCGTGATCACGGTTTTGGTTAATACGTTTGGAGAACATTAGAGCGTTTTGCCGTTGTATTATGCGGCAAAGTGTGACCTGAAGATGTAGATGCAGCTTTTTTTTTCATCATTCACATCTCTTTCAGTACCAGTCATGCATTGAGGTCGACGCAATCGACTTGCTCGTCCTCACAAAATTTCAAACGTTATGCCTATAGCAGAGAGAAGTACTACAGATTCCTAAGGCGGTGAGCTGGCAGAATACTTTTCTACGCTGGGTAGAAGGCCCGAAGTTTTTAGGGATGGGGTACGTCGATTAGATTGACCCCAGTGCGCAACTAGTACATAATTTATCGACCACGAAAGGATGAAAGGCGGAATTTGAACTCAGAATATAAAGACAGACGAAATACCTATTTCTTAACTGCCCACAAGGGGCTGAACACAGAGAGGACAATCAAGGACAGACAAACGAAATAAGTCGATTATATCGACTCCAGTGCGTAACTGGTACTTAATTTATCGACCCCGAAAGGATGAAAGGCAAAGTCGACCTCGGCGGAATTTGAACTCAGAACGTAAAAACAGACGAAATACCTATTTCTTTACTACCCACAAGGGGCTAAACACAGAGGGGACAAACATGGACAGACAAACGGATTAAGTCGATTACATCGACCCCTGTGCATAACTGGTACTTAATTAATCGACCCCAAAAGGATGAAAGGCAAAGTCGACCTCGGCGGAATTTGAACTCACAACGTAACGGTAGAAGAAATACGGCTACGCATTTCGCCCGGCGTGCTAACGTTTCTGCCAGCTCGCCGCCTTTGTGAGCTGGCAGAATTGTTAGCCCGTTCAACAAAGCACTTTGTGTTATTTCACCTGATCATTACATTCCGAGTTCAAATTCCACCGTAGTAGATTTTTGTCTTTCATACCTTCGTGGTTTATAAAATATGTAACGATTATGCACAGGGGTTGATATACTTGTTCTGATCCATGGCTCACTTCCTGCGATTCCGATGATTCACCAACCAGGAGGAGAGGGAAACTTCAGTGATGGAATTTTTCGCCTTGAAGGACAGTAACTGGTATCAGCATGGGATCAAAGAACTGACAGAAAGATGGCTTCAGAGGATGCAACACGATGGCCACTGCTTTGAATGTTACGTTGTTTTTATTGTAACTTGACAAATAAAACAATTAAATTACCACAATATTGTAAAATTTGTCTCAACACAATATTGTGAAAGATTTCTGTAATCAATTACTGAAGAGCGAATTTTTTTTCTTCAAAGTATTACGCTAACATTATAAAAAGAATTTACCACAAATCAAATTTTTCTGACACTCCTACTATTCTGTCACCTCCCCATTGTATCTTTCTGTTTTGAAAGGCGGCGAGCTGGCAGAAACGTTAGCACGCCGGGCGAAATGCTGAGCAGTATTTCGTCTGCCGCTACGTTCCGAGTTCAAATTCCGCTGAGGTCGACTTTGCCTTTCATCCTTTCGTGGTTGATAAATCAAGTACCAGTTAAGCACTGGGGTCGATATAATCGACTTAATCCGTTTGTCTGTCCTTGTTTGTCTCCTCTATGTTTAGCCCCTTGTGGGTAATAAAGAAATAGAAATAGGTATTTCGTCTGCCGTTACGTCGTGAGTTCAAATTCAGCCCAGGTCGACTTTACCTTTCATCCTTTCGTGGTCGATAAATTAAGTGCCAGTTACGCACTGGGGGTGATGTAATCGACTTGACCCCTTTGTCTGTCCTTGTTTGTCCCCTCTATGTTTAGCCCCTTGTGCGCAGTAAAAAATAATTGTATCTTTCTGTTTTAAGTTCAAATCCCACCGAGGTGGTCTTTGTATTGCTTCCTTTCGTTTATGGAGTAGAGGTCGATATCTTTATATATAAAAGTAAGGTCGTGTGTCTATCTCCTACGATTTAGATTCCTAACTACTCCCACATTTTGCGGTGCAGTTTAACCAAAACCGGGTATCTTATAGTCGTTATTCATGTCGAGCCCTTCTGGGTATTAGCGCGAGTCTACGATGAGTCTAGGATTTAAAATAAAATTTACCATCATTTTTTTCCATTTTAATGCATTTTTTCGCTATTATATAAGGGAAGTAACTCTCTAAAAATGTCTACGAAGAGTCAACGATTTAAAAAAAAATTTACCATCATTTTTCTTTTCCATTTTTAATGCATTTTTTTGCTATATTTTGGCTATAACTCTCTAAAAATGCTTATATAGTTATTTCCCTTACAAACCCGAGCAACGGGGTGGCTAAAAGAATGCGAAGTGCATTGTGACTAACGATGTGTAGCAACATCTGATAGCCTGGTCGGTCACGGTGATCACAGTGATATATATATATATATATATATATATATATATATATATATATATATATATATATATATAGTGCCGCTAGGCATTCTGTCCAGGGTGCTTTTTATCCGCCGCCTTACACACACATATTAATGCTATCTATACCAGTTCACCTGATTACCAAAAAGAGGGACCAACAGTTATCCACTCAGCCTTTGTCGAAGTACCGCCATATAATGTCCTTGGGACATCTAAACCCGCTTATCTAGATCTGTCGTAGGCCTATCTCTCCACGCTGTAGAATTTCTGATTAAACAAGGTAATTTTGTGGTTGGCCGAGATGCTTTACGACGTCTGGTTTAGTTTTGAGTTCAAAATCTGCTTAAGTGCTGCTGACCATAGATAATCAACCCAACCACAAAATTACCTTGTTTAATCCGAAATTCTACAGCGTGGAGAGATAGGCCTACGACTATCTCGATAAGCGAGTTTAGATGTCCCAAGGACATTATATGGCGGTACTTCGACAAAGGCTGAGTGGGTAACTGTTGGTACCTCTTTTTGGTAATCAGGTGAGCTGGTATAGATAGCATTAATATGTGTGTGTAAGGCGGCGGATAAAAAGCACCCTGGATAAAATACCTAGCGGCACTTTGTCTTCGCTTTCTGAGTGCAAATCCCACCGAAGCCGACTTTGCTTTTCATCCTTTTTGAGGTCGATAAAATAATTCTAGTTAAGCACTGGGGTCGATGTAATCGAGTTATCTTCTCTTCCGAAATTGCTGGCCTTGTAGCAATATATATATATATATATATATATAATATAATATATATTATATATATATATATATCACCGTGATTACTGTGACCGACCAGGCTATCAGATGTTGCTACACATCGCTAGTCACAATGCACTTCGCATTCTTTTAGCCACCCTGCAGGCTAAGTGAGCAGGCCAACAGAAGAAAGAGTGAGAGAAAGTTGTGGCGAAAGAGTACAGCAGGGATCGCCACCGCACCCCCTGCCGGAGCCTCGTGGAGATTTAGGTGTTTTTGTTCAATAAACACTCACAACGTCCGGTCTGATAATCGAAGCCGCGATCCTACGACCGCGAGTCCGCTGCACTAACCACTGGGCCATTGCTACACACACACGCGCACACACACACACACACACACACACACACACACACACACACACACACATATATATATATATATATATCATTATTATCATTATTATCATTATTATTATTATTATTATTATTATTATTATTATTATTATTATTATTATTATTATTATTATTATTATTATTAGAGAGGGCTGGGACCAAAGCTGGCTTCGTGGGTGCTCTGATCAATTTGGATCAATCGAAAGCATTCGATAGCGTCAACCATCACTACTTGGAAGCCGCCCTGAAAGCAGACGGTTTCGGACCATTTTCAGAGTCTGGATCGCTGCAATGCATAGCAGCACTTGTTGAGTGGTCAAAGTAAATGGTCACCTACCGCATACTCGGTCCGTTAGGGCTACCAACCGTCGCCTCTACTGTACGCATTGGCACTCGAGCCACTGCTGCGGAAGTTGGAACAGCTAGGGGGCGTCCTTTTCGAACTGGGACAAGGAAGGACAGTGTCGGCATACACGGCCGACGTCACTGTCATGGTGTCGGGTATCACTGAAGTGAAGACGGTCGGCACCATCCTAAAGGAATAATAGTCAGTTGCAGGCCTAGAATCAACGCCGACAAATCGGTTGGTTTGCTGTTGGGCTCCTGGAGTGGCTGGACAATGCCATCGGACAGCATCGCCGGACGCTGGATCGACGGACCAGTTAAACTGCTTGGAGTTTGGTTTGGTTCTAACCTCCAAGTTAATAAGAACTGGGACGAAGTGACGAACAGAGTGACCTGTCTTACCCAAATATAGGGTGAAAGGAAGCTGTCCCTGAAAGGTGGGGCAGAAGTAGCGAATGCTTACATCACCTTCTTTATCATTTATCTCCTGACCTTCGTGCCTTGTCCCGGTTACTGCTTGAGCAGATTGGAGCGTCTCTTATTTAAATTCTTGTGGAAGGGACGCGTTCCAATGGTGAGGCGGTCAGTTTGTTGCCAGCATCCTCTGAGTGGCCGATTAGGTCTGCCGTGGCTCCTGATGCGCAGACACGCTCTTATTTACGCCACCTGCAACGGTTTCTGGACGGTGAGTGTGTGTGGGCTCCGTTTGTGAGACTAGTCTTTCCGCAGCTCGTCTACTTGACAGAGCTGCAGTCCTGGGTGAAGAAAAGGCCGAGATTGGGCAGCTAGCACTTAGAATGTCCTCAGGCGGTCACAGCCCTCTACCAGTTGGGGAATGGGATCGGTGGATGTTCTGCTTTAGAAATTTATAGAGTATTAGTGGCTGGGAGATGCTACCGCATACTCTGGGAGACTGCCGGAACCGACGGAAACGAACAGGCTAGTCTGTTCCGAAGAACTTCTCAGTCGGGAACTATCAAGGATAATTTTCAAATGTCCTTGACCTGGCAGGGCGACTTTGCTTTTCATCATTTCAGAGTTGATAAAATAAGTACCAGTGGGGCACTCTGGTCGATAAAACCCCCATAGTTCAGGCCTTGTTTTCTGGTTTAAAAGATTATTAATTATGACATAACTGTATGTTTGTATGTAGTTATATCCACAGATTGTCGTATAACGAGCAGGCTTTGCCGTTGTTCGAGATAGGGCATTAAACACTGTCGAACTGATCTTGCAACCCAACGAACTGATCTTGCAACCCAACGTACGATTAAGGGCCCCGCAAAGAATTACAATGAAGCTCCTATAACATACCGGATTGGAAATGAAAGACCCCGAAGTCAACAGTGTAATGTTGTTTGTTCCTTATCGAGCCATGCTTGGCTCATAAGGGCCGTTTCCCGGTTTCTTGGCGTATAGGTTCCCCCACTTGGACGGGACGCTGGTCCGTCGCAGGTGAGCTGCAAGATGCAGGAGGAAAGAGT
>NC_043013.1:11104566-11119043 GCF_006345805.1 Octopus sinensis
TCTAGCGGTTCGGCAAAATAGACCGATAAAATAAGTACTAGGCTTACAAAGAATAATTCCTAGGGTCGATCTGCTTGACTAAAAGCGGTGCTCCAACATGGCCGCAGTCAAATGACTGAAGCAAGTAAAAGGGTAAAAGGGTATGGTTAAGAAACTGGTTTTGCCGCCGCGTGGCCTAGGGTACGGTCCCACCGGACAGCATCTGGCGCAAGTATCCTCTACAGTGAGCCCTTACCAACCAATGCCTTGTGAGTGAATTAATCCTATTGGAAATGTGTTCGCCCACCGTGTTGCCATATATAATTAGTCCCAAAACGCAAACGGATATATATATATTTAAATATTATTTTTTAGGGAATAAAAATTCCGGCATAACAGTGGTTCAAATTATTCTCAAAGAAGAAATATATTTTAATTTAGAGGTAGTAGACCCCTACATCTCACCAAATAAAAAGAATTTTTATTATTATTTTAAATACCTACTGTTTTATTACTTGGCAACGCTTATTTAATGAGGTACATCCTCGGGTTCCTAAATCACTCCGTGTTTTCCTGGAAACCTTCTTAAAATGTAACCCCAATCATCAGGCCCTTATATCACTTTTTCAACGTTCAATACAATAAACTATATTTAAAATTTTTAAAGCCCTTAAGTATGTGTAAAATAGGTATATTTAAATTAGTTTCCCTGGACCCTACTGTACAAGCCATAATTCACATAAAAATTCAAATAAAAAGTTACAAAAATAAGAGTTACACAAATAAAGTAAGGAATAAAAAAGCTAAAAAAATATACGAAAATTTACAAAACCTATATTAGTAATATATAGTGTGATATATAGTAATATATATGCATAACGTGTTAGGGTTCTGTTATAGCATGTATATATTCACCTTAGCCTAATTACACACGCACACACACACACACATATATATGTATACATACATATACATATATATGATTGTATTCACACACACACACACACACACACACACACACACACATATATATATATATATATATATATATATATATATATATAGGTAAATTAAGAAATGGAGTCAAATGCAGGTTTATTCAAATCATTTGAAAAAATATACATACATTTATATACGTATTAATATGTATAAATATATACATATATGTATAAATATGATATATATCTGTCTATACACACATGTATATATGTATATATGCATATATACATATATGTGTGTGTGTGTGTGCGCGTCTGTGTACGTTTGTGTGTACATACAAACACATATATACTCGTATATAGTCATATTTCTTTTAAGAAACATTTTTAAGCCCCAGTGAAACTCGAAACACAATCGTTGCTCATTGAAATTTTACCACACCACCCAATATCCGCTATGCTACATAACTTACAAGCTGAAAAATCCCCTCAAATCCGACCTCGAATGACTCATGGACATATATCTGAGTCAAAGTCGAGCAACTGACCCCTCTAAATCAAGCGATCTAAAAACTGACTGATGCAGACGACATCCAAGCACGAAATAATTTCAACTTCGCGCCAAATGTAAATATGGACGTTACTATTTTGAATTGCAAATTCGGTAAAACTAGCCAGTGACGTGGATATATATATATCCTACATGAAAAGTGGGCGAAACATGGTAAAGACAAGAGACAAAAATCGGAATAAAGTGTTTTATTGAGCTGTATAATATCATAATTTCATAGTGTAATTCTGGCAAGGGTTTAACGAATGTCAAACTCATCCAAGTCGCCATTTTTGTCCAAACTATGTTTGTTTGTCTTAGAGCGTAATGTTGTTGATCTTTGTCTTTTAAGATCAAGTTGGATTTATAAAGTGTTTGCTCCATATTTCATTTCAATGTTACTAATGATTGAACCTTCGCCGCCACTACAGCCACCACCACCGTTGCTGCTGGAGCTGGTTATGCACGCTAAGTGAACTCTTTATTACGATGGTGGCAACGGTGTTAGAAATGAATGGGTGGTGTTGATAGTTTTAATGGCGGAAGGTGCTCTGGAGAAGAGAGTGGGTGAGAGGAGAGAAGCGGACAAGGGTTTATTGATCCCTTTTTACACTAGACTGGTAGGATCATTAGAACATTGGGACAAAAATGCCTGCGGTATTTTGTGGCGGACTTCTTTTGGATCCGATTTCGAATCCTGTTAATGTAAATATTCTTCCCAGAGTGAATAAAAACCGACTTTGTCTTTTCTTCAACTACCATCTTCAATAAAATACCGGGGTCAGTTTAATGAAATATCTGTGTGGGTATTATTATTATTATTATTATTATTATTATTATTATTATTATTAATATTATTATCATTATTATTATTATTATTATTATTATTATTATTATTATTTTATTATTATTATTATTATTATTATTATTATTATTATTATTGTTGTTGTTGTCGTTGTTGTTGTTGTTGTTGTTGCTGCTGCTGCTGCTGCTGTTGTTGTTGTTGTTGTTGTTGTTGCTATTATTTCGCCCGTCGCTATGTTCTGGGTTCAAATTTCGCCGAGGTTACTTTGCTTTCCATCCGTTCGGGGTCTATAAATTAAGTACCAGTCAAATGCTGGGATCGATGTAATGAATTATCCCCCACCCCACAAATTCTAGGCCTTGTGCCTACATAGAAATAATAATAACAATAATAATAATAATAATAATAATAATAATAATTATTATTATTATTATTATTATTATTATTATTATTATTATTATTATCATTATCATTATCATTATCACTACTACTACTACTACTACTACTACTACTACTACTATTCTTATTGTTATTATTACTGTTATTATTATCATTATAATTATAATAATAATTATTATTGTTGTTATTATAATTATTATTATTATTATTATTATTATTATTATTATTATTATTATTATTATTAGATTTTCCTCTTTGGTCAAGCACTAATCGACATTTTTAAAGTTCTGTTTTGATAAAGGTAAGGATACAGACTCAATTGATACCCACTACCTAGCTAATTTGTTAAGATTTGAATAAATGTGGGCAAGATGACCGAAGTGAACGGATCAACAATAAATGTGCGCCTTTCGGACGCAGAGAATGAATGGTAAAGCGGTCCCTGGTCTTGGTGCACTTTGTGGTTGGGTTTTGATCCAGGATCGATAGGGTTTCTAGATTGATCCTAGGTAGTACTCCATGTATTTACATTATTCTGTAATAAGAATAATATTGACAGGGATTTCGAAGTTTAGGCCAACTAAACAATCATCGAACCTTTTCATTGATGGCTTAATGTAAAATTGTGTTTATTATAACTGAGCATAAAAAGAAATACACACACACACACATACACTCACACACACACACACATTCACTCACTCACTTACTCACTCACATGTATACCATTAAATAGATATGCAGATGTATACACGCATGTGTGTATACGCGCGTGTGAGTATATATATTCGTACACGCATATTTATAAATATTTTTATAAATATATATACGAGCATGTTCATATATATGTATGTATATGCATACACACATTCACATACACACACACGCGCACACATACACACATACACCCACACTCACACACACACACACATGTATATTAAAAACAATCATACGCCATCAGACATTCAGTCACCAATTTTAAGAGAATATAGTGATTATGAAGTCAATTTGTTATCCCTCTATAAATCATTAGCGTGTGATACTAGCTTAATTACCTTTATTACCTAGAGGGTTCACAGTTCATGCATGTGTATGTGCGTGTGTCTGTGTGTCTGTGTTTGTGTGCGTGTGTATGTTTGAATATATACCGTATCGTATAATTAGTATAGTCATCCTAATTACTGAACAAGCTAGGTCTTAATTAACACACCGATATCATATTTCTCTTTGCCCCGTTGATTGGTTCTTCACGTTTGCTGTCGTCGTTTTCATATTCTCCATCTTGTTTTCCATCAATGAACGTAAATTGAGATGAGGTAATTTAATATAATTATAATTGTAAACAGAGATTTTGGCTTGTTGCTTTATGTTTATACTGACAGGGCGGAGGTGTTAACGGTATGTATATATGTCATTATTCAGTTTATTTCAAGATTTCTTACCAATAGAGAAAGAACCGGTTTCTAACCTAGATCCAAGGTTTCTTCATTGAAATTTCATCATCAACAACCGGGTATTTTTGTTTGTATGTATCTATGTCTCTTCTATTTTTTAATTATTATAAATCTTACACTGAGGAGAGAGCCGGTTTCCAACAAAGATACAAGGCTCCATCTTTGCGATGTAGTTAACATAGAAAAATTCACATTTGGAACTTGAGAAAAACCTTGCATATTTTTGCTGTTCCACTCACAGATTGCACTTGTAAGATACGAATTAGCCAGTCGATTTAAATCCCAGTTTACCCAGATTCTTCTTTAAACATTTATCAATTTACTAACAAAACCTAGTGCCCCAATTATTATTAGTATGAATATGAATTCATAGTCTGGATACAGAAGCTGGAGGTTTCGAAGCAGTTGTCCATAGATATCCTCTTTTTCTTTGATTTTCAAAGAGATATTTATATCTGCAGGGCAGCTGACCTCTATGATGGTTCATACTATTGCCCCACTATCCCAAACAGCAATATCCGGCCTGCTATGTTTACATTTCACAGAAGTTTTGATGGGAATATTCCACCAGTATTCCTTGGGTTGGTGTTTATGAATGTATTCCAAATCAGAGGGATTTTCTGAGTTTATTTCAAGACAGTCTTTCTTGCAGAAAGCATTGTAAGTTATTGTTGTATTTAGGAATGGTCATTTTGCCAGTTTGGCCAATAAAAACACACGCACTATATATTTGGTGTTACTTTGCTTCAGCGTTATATATTTTTTATATTAATCTTAATCTTATTTCGGCTAGAGTTCTTTCGTCACACTTCTGTGACCTCATCAGTGGTCCTTTGTTTCTTCTTTCTAATTTGTGTGTCTCTCCTTACTAACGGTCAGTCATTTTGTATTTTGTATATAACGCTGAAGCAAAGTAACACCAAATATATAGTGCGTGTGTTTTTATTGGCTAAACTGGCAAAATGACCATTCCTAAATACAACAATATCTGTTTCAACACACGATTTCACATCAAAAATCTTGCAAAACAAATATATAAACGTAGCTTTGTAGATTGTTTTAGCGATAACATCGTGCCACACAGGGAGGTAGTATCGTGACGACATATTAGGACAGCTGCTAATCACATGCGTGGTGTCTTCTACAGAAACATAGCATAGCCTACACATGGCTT
Organism: Octopus sinensis; assembly: GCF_006345805.1. Classification (NCBI taxonomy): domain Eukaryota; kingdom Metazoa; phylum Mollusca; class Cephalopoda; order Octopoda; family Octopodidae; genus Octopus; species Octopus sinensis. The sequence continues at coordinate 11,109,866 of NC_043013.1, forward strand.
CCTTGTTCACCAGGTACTTTGTTCCCGGATTGCAAACGCATAGCCTTCAAAGTGTAATGTGATGTAGTTGTCTTGTGTCCAAGATAGGCTGCGTTTCGTGTCAATTATACCGTCTTCTTCAAGCTTCGGGCAACATACCCATGCATAGTCTTTTTTTTTGTATTCTGAGTGCTTTCCATTCAGGTCTTCTCTGAGGTAAGAAAGCCCAGCTGTTTTGGGGCTGTATTATCAGGGTGAGAGTGCTTCTTGAGAAGCTCGCTGCCAACTCGTACAATGTTGCTCACTTCACTTTTCTGCATTGCATTTATATATTTATAAAAGATACCCAGAGAGAAGGTCTGCTCTTATTGGTCGGGTCGGGACCCCCATCGGTCACGACACTGACTATGGGATTGCACCTAGAAAGTTACCTTCCTAGTCACAAGTCTGGGCAAGGTGGTTTATGGAAGCCCAGCAGTCGCCCATGCATACCGGCCTCACCTCTCCACGCCACCAGTGTTATCCAAGGGAAAGGCAGCAGCCGATACAGCTTGGCAACCGTGACGTCACAACTCATTTCTACAGCTGAGTGAACTGGAGCAACGGAAATAAAGTGTCTTGCTCAAGAACACAACACGCACTCCGGTCCGGGATTCGAGCTCACAACCTCACGATCGTAAACTCGACGCTCTAATCACTGAGCCATGCGCCTTCACTCTTATTGGTAAGGAGATGCAAACGTATGCATTGGACATTGTAGCATTTTCAGAGACTAGATTTCTTGGGCAAGGTAACTTTACTGAGAAACCCAGTGGCTACACATTTTATAGGAGTGGGAAAGAAGAAAAGGAAAATTGCAAAAAAGCAAGTGGTGTTGCTTTTGCTCTGAAAACCTCCTTGGTTGATAAGTTAGAGGAACTGCCATATAGTGTAGATGATAGAATGATATTGATGAGGTTGCTTTTAAAAAAATGATCGGTATGTAACATTTGTTAGTGCTTATGCACCAACTATGAATGCAAGTAAAAATGAAAAGCTCTCCTTTTATGATTTGCTAATAGAAAATAGCCGTAAAATTCTACACGAGGATAAGATTACCATACTGGGCGATTTTAATGCTAGAGTTGGTGAAGATCATGAGACGTGAATGGCTTACTTCTGTTAGAGATGTGTCCTGAGCTGAATCTATTTATTATGAGCACTACTTTTCAGCAAAAAGCTTAAGTTCAAAATTACATGGATGCACCCCGATTAAAAATAATGGCACCTGAGACTATACAATAGTTAGAAAGCGAGATAAGAGAGATGTCTGTATAGTGCGGGTAATGCGGGAAGAAGAATGTTGGACAGAATGTTCTCCCTCCCCTCAAAAAGAGTTCGAGCTGTGTCGAAATATATATGATTGTTATAAGTAGTAGTAGTGGTGGTGGTAGTAGTAGTAGTAGTAGTAGTAGTAGTAGTTGTAGTAGTAGTAGTGGTAGTTGTTGTTGTTGTTGTAGTATATAGTAGTAGTAGTAGTAGTAGTAGTAGTAGTAGTAGTAAATCGTGAAGAAATAAATTGCATAGAAGAATTATGTTCTACCGATGTACATCCGATTTTGGATTATAAGCAATTCCTACGGTTGACAAGATTTTCAAGATGGTGTTTCGATACAAATCAAACAAAAGAAACATGCCAAACTATACAAATTATAAATAAATAAATAAATAATAAATAGATAAATAAATAAATAAATGACTAGATAAATAAATAAAGGAAGAAAATAAAAATGAAAAGAGATAATTGAATACACAAGGTGATATATAAGAAGTTGAAGCGAACCCATACACATGTGGGAAATACGACTATGATCTATCTATCTATCTATCTATCTATCTATCTATCTATCTATCTATCTATCTATCTATCTATCTATCTATCTATCTCTTCTCTCTCTCTCTCTCTCTCTCTCTATATATATATATATATATATATATATATATAATATATATATATACAATACTTACACAACACAAACACATACGCATATATATCATAGTTGTATATGCTATCATTTTGTGGTTCCAATTTTCACGTTTTATAAAACTAAGACATCGATGGTCGCTTGATCATACTGCCCCTCCTAGCATTTACCTCCCCTTGATATGTAAAAAAAACCCCTCAAATAACACCAAATATTGATATAACCTTTATGGTGGGATCTGTTTGAAACACATGTCTACTTTGGTGGAATTATTGAATATATTAAGACATCCACATCTACAAACACACACACACACAACACACACACACACACACACACACACACACACACACACACACACACAAAATATAAACACATGCACTAACAGCATCATCACCAACAGCATCATTATTATCATCATTATACTTTTCTTATTCTAACGCTCACACACAATCGTATAGAAGCAAATACACATACATACAACATACCCATTTCCAACATATATACTCACGCACATACGTACATATCATCAACATCATCATCATCATCATCATCATCATCATAATTAACATCATCGTCGTCGCCATTCTCATCATCTTTATCATCATCGTCATCGTCATCATCATCGTCATCATCATCATTTTCATCATCGTCGTCGTCGTTGTCGTCGTCATCATCAACATGGCATTTATCCCAAGCCACTCAGTGACTACTAAGCGACTGTCATCAGCACCAGTTAAGAATCAGATGAAATATGGAAGGCAAGAAAAACCCGTATACACGCTTCAGTTCTATAAGCATAGACACACTTATATAGACTCACGCAAACACACACAGCATGCGCGCACACTCACACGCACACACACATATATATATGTACTTATATGTGAGAAATTTATGTGTATGTGTGAGTATATATATGTATATACATATATATATATATATATATGCTCACATATACTTATATATTACTCACATATACGTACATACACACTAACACACACACACACACACACATATATATATATATATATATACACACATGTACACGCAATGCTGTATAATAGTTATGCAGTGCAAAAGTAATATGAACAGAAATAAAACATGTGTACATTACAACAAACCAACAACTAATAACAATAATAATAATAACAACAACAACAATAACAACAACAACAACAACAACAACAACAATAAAATAAAATATAAAATAATAATAATAACAAATGATGATGAGGAGGAGGAGGAGGAGGATAATAATGGTGATGGTGATGAAGAAGAAGAAGAAGAAGAAGAAGAAGAAGAAGAAGAAGAAGAAGAAGAAGAAGAAGAAGAAGTGTTAGAAAAAGACGTGGGATTAGTGTAGACTCCATAAATATCCAATCGGAAAACCCTAGTGGCATTTTGGATAGACAGGGGAGATAATTCTTAGTGAAATCGACACCTCCCACCGCCACTTTGGCGGTCACAGCTGTGTAGCTTCTGAACCGTGTTTCACTTCAGATTGGTTGAAGGCAGATTAGGAGAATTATGGGAATTAAACAGACACCTCACAGGAAGTGGAAATTGAAGTTGAAGAGTTGGAGAGCAGTGGTGGTGGATGTGCGAGGTGGGGGTGGTGCAAACAGATAGGATGAACTGCGGGTGTGTGGGGGGTAGGAAGAAAGAAATAGAGGAAGGAAGGACAGGAGAAAAGTTTCTTTCTTTTTTTTTTTAAAAAAAAAGGCAAACTGAAAAAGGGACAATAAGGAAATAGGAAGTAAAAACGGAAAAATGAAAGATAAAGGAAAAAATTTTTTTATCGTAGCGATGATAAAAGCCATATCAGCTTGAAATTACATATCTCACATGTAGATATGTAAGGTGTATGTATGCATGCATGTATGTATGTATGTATGCAGGTATGTATGTATGTATGCATGTATGTATGGATGTATGTATGTATGTATGTATGTATGCATGCATGTATGTATGTATGTATGCATGTATGCATGTATGTATGTATGTATGTATGCATGTATGTATGTATGTATGCATGTATGCATGTATCTATGCATGTATGTATGTATGTATGCATGCATGCAAGTATGCATGTATGTATGTATGTACGCAGGTATGTATGTATGTATGCAGGTATGTATGTATGCATGTATGTATGTATGTGTGCATGTATGTATGCATGCATGCATGTATGCATGTATGCATGTATGTATGTATGCATGTATGTATGGATGCATGGATGCATGTATGTATATATGTATGTATGTATGTATGTATGTATGTATGCAGGTATGTATGTATGTATGTATGTTTGTATGTATGCATACATGTATGTATGCATGTATGCATGTATGTATGCATGTATACATGTATGTATGTATGTATGTATCTATGTATGTATGCATGTATGTATGTATGCATGTATGTATGTATGTATGCATGTATGTATGTATGTATGCATGTATGTATGTATGTATGTATGCATGTATGCATGTATGTATGCATGTATGTATGCATGTATGTATGTATGCATGTATGTATGTATGTATGTATGTATGCATGCATGCATCTATGTATGTATGTATGTATGTATGTATGTATGTATGTATGTATGTATGTATGCAGGTATGTATGTATATCTATTCTTTTACTCTCTCTTACATGTTTCAGTCATTTGACTGCGGCCACGCTGGAGCAACGCCTTTTGTCGAGTAAATCGACCCAGGACGTATTCTTTGCAAGCCTAGTAGTTATTCTATCGGTTTCTTCTGCCGAACTGCTAAGTTATGGGGACGTAAACACACCAGCATCGGATGTCCACAAGAAACACATGTATGTAGGGAAACAACATAGACACAAGACATATACAAACCCACACGTAGTATGTATATATATATATTATATATATTATATATATGTATACATAATATATATATATATATACATACATACGTGTGTGTTGTATATGTCTGTGTGTCTGTGTTTGTTTCCCTAACATCACTTGACATCCGATGCTGGTGTGTTTACGTCCCCATAACTTAGCAGTTCGGCAGAAGGAACCGATAGAATAACTACTAGGCTTGCAAGGTACGTCTGGGTCGATTTACTCGACAAAAGGCGTTGCTCCAGCGTGGCCGCAGTCAAATGACTGAAACATGTAAGAGAGAGTAAAAGAATAGATATACATACATACCTGCATACATACATACATACATACATACATACATACATACATACATACATAACATACATAGATGCATGCATGCATACATACATACATACATACATACATGCATACATACATACATGCATACATACATGCATACATACATGCATACATGCATACATACATACATACATACATGCATACATACATACATACATACATGCATACATACATACATACATGCATACATACATACATGCATACATACATAGATACATACATACATACATACATGTATACATGCATACATACATGCATACATGCATACATACATGTATGCATACATACAAACATACATACATACATACATACATACCTGCATACATACATACATACATACATACATATATACATACATGCATCCATGCATCCATACATACATGCATACATACATACATGCATACATGCATACATGCATTGCATGCATACATACATGCAACATACATCATACATGCATACATACATACCTGCATACATACATACATACCTGCGTACATACTAATACATGCAGATTTAATATATATATATATGTATATAATATAATATATATATTATATATATATATATATATACATCTATATATATATATATATATATATACTATATATATATATATACATATATATATTATATAATTAATATATATAATATATATAATATATATATATATATACATATATATATATATATATACGACAGGTTTTCTGTTCTGTCTACCAAATCCACTAACAAAGCTTGGTCGGCCGAGGCTATTGTAGAAGACACTTGCCAAGGTGCCACGCAATGGGAATGAACCCGGAACCATGTGGTTGACACGCAAGCTACTTACCACACGGCCTACACACATTGTTACAGTTTTTTGTTTGTGGTTCGAGAATTACTATTACAAGAAACAATGACTCACCTTTTCTCTCTCTTTATATATATATATATATTATATATATATGTATAAATATATATACATATATGTATATAATATGTATATAATATGTATATATATATATATATATATATATGTATATCTATCTATATATCTATCTATGTGTATATATAATATATATATCTGTGTGTATGGTATGTATGTTATGTATGTATGTATGTAGTATGTATGTAGTATGTATGTATGTATGTATATTATATATATATATATATATAATATATATATATATATATATACATATGGATGTTTGGCTCTGTACGTTAGTGTGTATACACATATTTAAATATATGTATATAAATATGTAATTGTACATATATATTGGGTTGGTGAATAATTATTGCGGCTTTTTTCAACAAATTTTATTCAACAAAAAACATAACAATATGTAACTAAAACATCCTTAAATGAATATTCCGGAGCATTTTCACCATCTACTTCAAATACTGGTTCCCATTCGCTTGGCAGACGGTCAGACCGTCATTTAAGGATGTTTTTGTGAAATATTGTTATTGTTTTTATTGAATAAAATTTGTTAAAAAAATGCACAATAATTATGCACTAACCGAATATATATATACCTTCGAAACACGCTGGAGTTGAACTAGGGACAGCTGAAGAAGGGGATTTTTCCTTGTGTAGTTTGTCTAGTACTGTTTTTTCTTTGTAAAAAAAAAGGTTCGTTCCATGCTTGTTTTTACGTTTTCGTTCTCGTTGAGTTCTGCGTCTATTTGTGGTGTCCTGTACTCACGTATATATATATATATGCATGTATATATACATGTAGATGTAGGTACGTACATAATGTATGATTGTATGCTTATATTTTATTTATTACACTATTGTATGACGAGCGCTTCGCGTCGATTCGATTCGTTCGTTTCGTTTCGTTTCTTCTTCTTCTCCAGTACAGTTTCCTATATAGTATATATATATATTATATATATATATATATATACATACATATATATACGCATGAATATATATCTATATCTTATCTCTATTCTTTATTCTTTTACTTGCTTCAGTCATTTGACTGCGGCCCATGCTGGAGTACCGCCTTAGTCGAACAAATCGACTCCAGGACTTATTCCTTGTAAACCTAGTACTTATTTTATCGGTATTTTTTTGCCAAAAGGTTAAGTTACTTGGACATAAATACCCGAACAACGGTTGTCAAAGGATGGTGGAGGACAAACAGCCACACAAACGCACACATATATTATAACATACACACATATTTACACGCAATATTTGTGTTTGTATGTATGCATATATGCATGTATATATATATGCATGTGTGTGTGGTAGTGTGTGTGTATGTGTGTGATAGTATGCATAACAAACACACACACAAACATATATATGTAGTGTACTGTTCCGTGATGGTAAGATCGACAAAAAAATTACTCCATCTGGTGAAAGATAAATATTAGTTAATAAACACATATATATATATATTTATGAGCTACTAATATATACTAATATATATATACTATATATTTATGAGCTACTAATAGTTTCACGCGATGGAAAGAACTCAGACTGTGAAGCGAGAAAGCGAGGAGGGTACTTTTACACGGGCCACAGTGAATACGCCCTGAGTGATGGGCATTGAAATCTCAGAGCGATTAAGAGGGGGGAGAAGGATGGAAGGCGTTAATCCCGATAAGAAAGTGTACAACTTTAAAGTTGGTCAAAACCCAACGTACTGTCTCTTCAGCACCGACGTTCTACATGTACTTTTAAATGCAAGTGAAACGTGAGCTACTACGAGAAACGTGGGCTCCTACTAATGCAAGTGAAGCGAGGACTTCAACATCGATTGGCTACGACGAGAAGGGCCATGGCAAGATCCCTGCTAAGATTGTCATTGCGAGAGCATATCCGAAATAATGTACAAGGGGGTAACCATAAGTAGCAGGAAACGTTCTCTGTGGGACAAGCCCGTTGTAGTTCAGGTTTCTGCCGCTAGAATCCTCTTGATGCAACCCTTAAGTATCAATCTGCCAACCGGCGTCGTCTCCTGTGCTTCTGTGCCACGTGGTGAGCCTTTGTTTTGCAGTGCTTCTCCTCTGTTTGTCGATTTTTGCGATGACTGAAACGAAGGAACAGCGTGAAATTCTGTTCTGTGCGTGGGGAAACGGCGGCCGAAACAGTTGTTGTGTTTTAAACAGCTCACAAGGACACTGCCATGAGCAAAAGACAAGCTTACATGTTTCCACACTTTAGGAATGGTCACTTCTCGCTTGAAGACCAATCTCGTTCAGGACGACCGTCGACCACCCGAACGAGTGAAAATTCACAAACTGATCTTGTCACCGAACAATTGACGAACTTGTTGACATGATTGGTGTATCCTGGAGCTCTTGCCAGCGAATTTTTGACTAAGAATAACGATTGAAAAGAGTTGCAGTAAAATTTGTGCTTCGCTCGCGCATGGAAGTTCAAAAGCAGCCACGACTGAATGCGTATCGTGAACTGAAAGAACAGTTGGAAATTGGTCCGGAACTTTTTTCAAAGGCCATCACTGGTGACGAAAGCAGGTGCTATGGAATTTGCAGATGTGGAAGAGGTGAAGGAAAAAACAACAGAGGCTTTAACAGGCATCATTCGCAAGAGTTCCAGCACTGCTTCGAACAGTGAAAAACGTGCCTAGATCGATGCATTACTTGAAATAGAGAATATTTTGAAGGGGATAAAAGTGTAAACATGTAAAACTAAGTGAATAGAATAATATGGCAAAATTTCAGTTTCTTTGGGTACCCCAGTCGTATTTCGAGAACGAAGCAGAGTGAAGAAGGTGATCGCAAAAAGAAAGCAATACCAGTTCAGCGGCCTGAATGCCGCAAAATCAAAGATAACGGATGACGAAGTGCAGTTGCCGCCTGGTATGAAGGTGATCGGAAAAAGCTATGCGGAAGGCCTCCCTGACGATGGGAAGTCGATTTAAATAAACGACTTTTTGCCAGATGGAATAGAAGAGAGCATGGAAAACCGAATTGGAAGTGTATTAGCTGTTTATCTTAAAACAAAGTCAGTGTCTGAACGAAGTTTATAATCTACCCTGGG
>NC_043013.1:11119143-11134143 GCF_006345805.1 Octopus sinensis
CGTTCTTTTCTTCTCCCAGTACAGTTTATATATATATATATATATATATACATACCTATACTATATAACGCATGAATATATATATACTCTCTTATTCTATTCTTTTATCTTTTACTTGCTTCAGTCATTTGACTGCGGCCATGCTGGAGTACCGCCTTTAGTCGAACAAATCGACTCCAGGACTTATTCCTTGTAAACCTAGTACTTATTTTATCGGTATTTCTTTTTGCCAAAAGGTTAAGTTACTTGGACATAAATACCCGAACAACGGTTGTCAAAGGATGGTGGAGGGACAAACAGACACACAAACGCACACATATATATATACACACACACATATACACGCATATATTTGTGTTTGTATGTATGCATATATGCATGTATATATATATGTATGTGTGTGTGTATGTGTGTGTATATGTATGCATACATACACACACACAAACATATATATGTAGTGTACTGTTCCGTGATGGTAAGATCGACAAAAAAATTACTCCATCTGGTGAAAGATAAATATTAGTTAATAAACACAATATATATATATATTTATGAGCTACTAATATATACTAATATATATATACTAATATATTTATGAGCTACTAATAGTTTCACGCGATGGAAAGAACTCAGACTGTGAAGCGATGAAAGCGAGGAGGTACTTTTACACGGGGCACAGTGAATACGCCCTGAGTGATGGGCATTGAAATCTCAGAGCGATTAAGAGAAGGATGGAAGGCGTTAATCCCGATAAGAAATGTGTACAACTTTAAGTTGGTCAAAACCCAACGTACCTGTCTCTTCAGCACCGACGTTCTACATGTACTTTTAAATGCAAGTGAAACGTGAGCTACTACGAGAAACGTGGGCTCCTACTAATGCAAGTGAAGCGAGGACTTCAACATCGATTGGCTACGACGAGAAGGGCCATGGCAAGATCCCTGCTAAGATTGTCATTGCGAGAGCATATCCGAAATAATGTACAAGGGGGTAACCATAAGTAGCAGGAAACGTTCTCTGTGGGACAAGCCCGTTGTAGTTCAGGTTTCTGCCGCTAGAATCCTCTTGATGCAACCCTTAAGTATCAATCTGCCAACCGGCGTCGTCTCCTGTGCTTCTGTGCCACGTGGTGAGCCTTTGTTTTGCAGTGCTTCTCCTCTGTTTGTCGATTTTTGCGATGACTGAAACGAAGGAACAGCGTGAAATTCTGTTCTGTGCGTGGGGAAACGGCGGCCGAAACAGTTGTTGTGTTTTAAACAGCTCACAAGGACACTGCCATGAGCAAAAGACAAGCTTACATGTTTCCACACTTTAGGAATGGTCACTTCTCGCTTGAAGACCAATCTCGTTCAGGACGACCGTCGACCACCCGAACGAGTGAAAATTCACAAACTGATCTTGTCACCGAACAATTGACGAACTTGTTGACATGATTGGTGTATCCTGGAGCTCTTGCCAGCGAATTTTTGACTAAGAATAACGATTGAAAAGAGTTGCAGTAAAATTTGTGCTTCGCTCGCGCATGGAAGTTCAAAAGCAGCCACGACTGAATGCGTATCGTGAACTGAAAGAACAGTTGGAAATTGGTCCGGAACTTTTTTCAAAGGCCATCACTGGTGACGAAAGCAGGTGCTATGGAATTTGCAGATGTGGAAGAGGTGAAGGAAAAAACAACAGAGGCTTTAACAGGCATCAATTCGCAAGAGTTCCAGCACTGCTTCGAACAGAGTGAAAAACGTGCCTAGATCGATGCATTACTTGAAATAGAGAATATTTTGAGGGGAGAAAAAGTGTAAAACATGTAAACAAGTGAATAGAATAATATGGCAAAATTTCAGTTTCTTTGGGTACCCCAGTCGTATTTCGAGAACGAAGCAGAGTGAAGAAGGTGATCGCAAAATACTGAAAGCACCAGTTCAGCTGGGCCTGACATGCCGCAAAATTCAAAGATAACGGATGACGAAGTGCAGTTGCCGCCTGGTATGAAGGTGATCGGAAAAAGCTATGCGGAAGGCCTCCCTGACGATGGGAAGTCGATTTAAATAAACGACTTTTTGCCCAGATGGAATAGAAGAGAGCATGGAAAACCGAATTGGAAGTGTATTAGCTGTTTATCTTAAAACAAAGTCAGTGTCTGAACGAAGTTTATAATCTACCCTGGGTTATCTCACTTCGGTATCTCCTACAAAGGAAGGTCAAAAAATCAGAAACGCGCCTAAGAGTTTGACAGGGGAAAACACTGAAGAAATGTTTTCACATTTCGGGGTCGATAAATTAAGTACCAGTGCATACTCGGTTCGATTCTAATTGACTGGCCTTCCCCCAAATTTCGGGCCTTGTGCCTAGAGTAGAAAAGTATATAGATATATATATATATATATAATATATATATATATATATATATATATTAATATATATATATATATATATATATAGATATATATATAACGGGAAGCTTTATGAAATAGACAAAAGACGAAGGCAGGTGGAAAACAAACGAACAATTGTATTAGTATGGCGCTCAGGAAATATAAATAAAACAAGTCTTTAACGTTTCGAGCCTACGCTCTTCAACAGAAAGATACACAGAGAGAAAAAAAACACAGAAAGAAGGAGAGAAAAAAAATGCGTGCAGTAGCTAACGAATCAACATGGCGATCTATAAATAACAATTTAGCTAAATGTTAAATAACCACATAAGAGATATAATATCCAAAGAATTTACTGGGCTTTTTTGCCTATATCTATAACAATTCTTGAAAAAAATGGTTTTAATAACGTAGTGGAAACAGGTGTAATTTATGAGATGTGTCATTTGTTTGTATAAAATAATTAAATTGAATTGAATTTATCATTTAATTTTTCATTTCATTGTTTTGGATTCCATTTCTGATATATATATATATATATATATATATATTAGAAATATATATATATATATATTAGAAATGTAAACCAAAACAATTAAATGAAAACTTAATTTAATCATTAAATGATTAATGCGTGGCACCTTGGCTAGTTTTTCTACTGTAGTCCCGGACCGACCAAAGCCTTGTGAGAGGATTTGGTTGACGGAAACTGAAAGAAGCGTGTCTTATATATATATATATATATATATATATATATATATATATTATATATATATATATATATATATATATATATATATATGTATATATATATATATATATGTATATATATATATAATATATATCTATATATATATAATATGTATGTATGTATGTGTGTGGGTTCATAATTGTGTTAATGTATCTGTCCCTCCCATAAATCGCTTTTTTTTAAAACGTGTGTTGGTGTGTTACATCCTCATAACTTAGCGGTTCGGCAAAATGTACCGATAAAAGTTGTTGGCATAAGAAATACGGCCTGGGGTCGAATGTTCGACAAGAGTGGAACAAGTAAAAGAATTAGAATATAAATAATATATATATACACAATAACACATATATATGTATATATATATATATATATATATATATATATATATATTATATATATATATATATATAATATATATACATATGTATATATATATATATATATATATATATATATATGCATACATACATTTGTATATATATATATATATATATATTGCATATCTCCGAAAGGGGGCCTGAAGAGTTCCTGACTTTGGATAGAAGAAAATACAAGAGGATCAGTTAATTATGATTTTATTCAACATATTCCCGTCTTAGACTCACACACTTACTACAACGGTCCTTCAGGTTTCCTAATCTCTGTAAGACAACTCGGACCTTTGAGCCTCCAAATAGGCTTTTCGTGACATCCTTAAAACCAGAAACATTCAGCACCCCACACACCTGCGAATAAATGTACCTAAGAACTATAGCCTACACCAATACTCTTTTACTTGTTTCAGCCATTTGACTATGGCCATGGTGGAGCACCGTCTTTAGTCGAGCAAATCGACCTCAGGACTTACTCTTTGTAAGCCTAGTACTTATTCTATCGGTTTCTTTTGCCGAACCGCTAGTTTACGGGGGCGTTAACATACCAGCATCGGTTGTCAAGCGATGTTAGGGACAAACACAGACACACACACACACAGACACACACACACACACACACACACACACACATACACACACACACATATATATATATGTGCGACGGGCTGCTTTCAGTTTTCGTCTACCAAATCCACTCACAAGTCTTTGGTTGGCCCGAAGCTATAGTAGAAATCACTCACCCAAGGTGCCACGCAGTGGGACTGAATCCAGAACCATGTGGCTGGTAAGCAAGCTACTTACCACACAGCCACTCCTACGCCTATGGGAACTTTCAAGGGACAAAGCCATAGTCTCATAAGTCGTACGAGGACACCGGAGATTACCCTTAGAAAACAGGATGGCCACTGTTGGAACGCCTTCTTTTAGATCAGTAGCGATTTGAGATAGGCTGGGATGCTAATCAACAGCCCAAACTGTTTGATAGACTGAGCTGTTGAGAGTTTCATTTATAACGTGGTTAGAGGTCATATCGTAAAATTCGGTGAAGGTGGGACCTTAAACCTACCAAATCCTTCGTTCTTTCGTCATGCGAGCTGGTTGCTTCCCCTTCCCTTACCGCTCTTCAACTCATTTAAGAACGTCTCACTCACATTGTTAAGAAATAACCATCTATTTAAATTAGGCAACAGCAAATGACAGACGACGGGTGGAGATTAGTGTAAGGAATCTGAAGAAAATAAGGCGACAACAAATAAAATACATACACGTATATAAACTTATATATATATATATATATATATATATATGTATGTATATATATATACTCATAGAGATGTACGTTTATATTGACATCAAAGACACGAATATATATTTATTCGCCCACTGCTTTAAAGAAAACGGACTGGAAAAAACATTTTTCATTAGAATAGCAAAAGAATTATAAATGTACATTTAATGTGTGCGTCTACACACACACAAACATTTATATACACATATATGTATATTTAAGTAAATATAGCTGTATATAAATATACATTCACAATATACATATAGAGAGAAAACACTTATATATGTACAAAATATATATATATATATATATATATATATATATATATATATATATATATATATATATATGTATATATTACACATATACTAACATTTATACATATACATTGACATACACACACATCCGCACATATAGACAGAGACAGGGAGAGAGGGAGAGAGAGAGAGATGCAATCAGAAAAAGGTGAGAGAGAAAGAGAGATGAAAAGAATAAAAGAAAATAAAAATAGCGAAACTGGAGAAACAAAATCCTTCATTAATTACAAAAAACACATTGAAAACTTACTCTCTCTCTCTCTGTCTCTGTCTCTGTTTCTGTCTCTCTCTCTCTCTCTCTCACTCACACACACACACACACACACACACAAGCCCACAGAAAGAAAAACAAACAAAGCTAAAAAAAAAACAACTTTTTTGTCTTGAAAGACGTAAAGACATTAAGTTCCGGGTGAAATTTCTTCAAAGAAATCAGGAAACGGTTGTTAGAAGTTATCTTGACATAAAATGTATTAAAGCGAGATGTTGAAAGATAAATAGCAAATTGTTTTTGTTTTTGTGTCGCTGTGTCCCCCTCAACAGTAATGTCGGCTATATAACGTTTGTTTTAAACTGACCGTTAGCCTGGGGGTATGACCATGTTCCCTATTTTTTTTTTTGTGCGGGGAGGGGGGTGTTGCATAGGTTATGTAGACATTTAATAGTTGGCTCATTATTTCTCTTCCCCATCTCTCTCTCTCTCTCTCTCTCTCTTTCTGACACTTTCTCATGATTCTCTCTCACTCTTTCTTTCTCTCTCTCTCTCCCCGCTTCTGTCGCTAACACACACACACACACACACAAACACATATTCCATATCATGCATATACACACACATATATGTACTCTCCACATAACATATGTGCATAAATTCGTACATGCATACATATATATATATACGCCTCAATACATGTGTGTATGTATACACACACACACACACACACATATAGGATAAATAGATAGATAGACAGACAGATAGATAGATAGATAGATAGATAGATAGATAGACAGACAGACAGACAGATGGATATATATATATATATATATATATATATATATAGATAGATAGATAGATAGATAGATAGATAGATAGATAGATAGAGAGAGAGAGAGACAGACAGACAGACAGACAGACATGCAGATGATAGATAGATAGATAGATATGTTTCTTTATTAGCCACACAGGGCTGCACACAGATAGACACAAATTACAAGGTAGAGCTTTCTTTTTGAAGGTTAAAAAAAAAAAAAAAAAAAAGGGAAGGGGGAGTTTCGATCAAAAGGGATCGTAAAAGGAGAGAAAGAGGACAAAAAAAGGGGGGGTTAAAAAAAAAAAAAAAGGGGGGAGAGGAAAAAAAAAAATTGATCAATAGGGATCGTTATCACAGAAATGTCAATATGAAGTAGTGTAAAGGGGAGGACAGGTGAGGTTTACCCTTGGAAAGAAAAGCCTACGGAAAAGACCACGGTAACCTCGGTCAATGAAGTCACATTTTATATTTCTTTTTTTTTTTTTTTTTTTTTTGCAAATAAGCAACTCTCTGTTTTCGATTTCTGGGTTCATAGGACTATGCTCAAAGTGGCTTCGTCATTCAACGTGCCATTCTTGCTACATTCATCCATCTTTTTTTTAAAACATTCGCTAGACAAAACTTGCCTCTCTACTCTCACTTTCCTTTTCAAGTGGTACTTGAAGAAGTTGATGAGAGATTGACCAGAGAGGAAAGTGTTTGTCTCCAATCCTTTCAGACGCGTCCACCAGATACATTCTTTCGCCTAGCCACAAGGATGATGAAAATAGCTCTTCCTTCCCGTTTGAAGGAAGGAGGAGGCGTGACAATATTGACGATAGACTCAGCTGATAAACCGACTCGTCCCACACGTGACAGCAGTTGTTCGACATAAGCCCACAGGTCGGAAATTGTTGGACACTGAACGAGTGCGTGCAGAACGGTTTCGTCGCTCTGACCGCATCTCGGGCAGGTCGGCCCCGTGTTTCTCGAGCCGTGTCTGTAGAGCTTATCCCGAACGTAGTAGCGCTTCTCGGTAGCACTGCCAGGCCAGGGATCTCTGGAAGTTGTCCATGGGCCCTGGCCCGAAAGTCGTCCCGAACAGGCGGGTCAGGTACTCCTCGTCGACGTCCAGGTTCGCCCCGAGCTCGTCGTCGTACCTCCCTCCACTAAACCCCTATAGAATGCTTTGGTTGTGTTGAAGTCACTTAAGGTCGACCCAGGACGGCAGAGTTGCTTGAGAGCAACGCGAAACTCGCGGTGCCATTCGCCCTTCCTCGGCCTCTTTTGATCCACGACTGCAGTTCGGTCATGGAGACGAGCTGCGGGAAAGCGTGCCTCACAAACGGCGACCACACCTGTTCACCGTCGTCTACATAGAGCCAGAGATGTCGCAGTCTCAGCACGTGTCTGCGCATCATCAACCACGGCATGCCCAGCCCTCCTTTTAACGGGTGTTGACAGCAAATGGATCGCCTGACCATCGGGACGCATCCTTTCCACAAGAAGCGAAAGAGGATGCGTTGTAGTTGGTGATGGTAGGGTCGGGACAAGGTACGACGGTCAGGCGGTAGTAGATGACGGACGCGATGTACGTGTTCGCCACCTCCGCTCGACCTTTTAGGGACAGTTTCCTCTCGGCCCATTGCCGGGCGAGAGTGACCACCCTACTCGTTATCTCGTTCCAGTTCTTCTCCACTTGGGGGTCCGGACCGAACCAGACCCCGAGCAACTCAACCGGGCCGTCGGTCCAGCGTCCACGACGGAGGCGCTGGTGGACGGCATGGGCTTGCTTCTCCAGGTGCCTAGTCGCAAGCCCACTGACTTTTCCCGGTGATTTTCGCTCCTGTCACCGCTTCGTAGTTTTTCAGTGTCTCGCCGACCAGCTCGATGTGCTCGTGGCTAGACACTATGACGGTGACGTCGTCCGCGTATGCAGACACGCTCGTCCCGCATCCCAATTCTCGCGGGATGCCCCTTAGAGTCGCCAGCTTCCGCAGTAGTGGCTCAAGAGTCAATACGTATAGAAGCGCCGAGAGGGGGGCATCCCTGACGGACCGAACGTGCAATGTCGAAAGGTCTCGATAGATGTCCATTTACGCGAATTACCGAACGGATGCCTCTGTACAAGGCAGCTATCCAGCCGCGGAAGACGGGACCGAAACCAGCCGCTCTCAGGACTGCCTCCAAGTATCGATGGTCTACCTATCAAAGGCTTTCGATTGATCCAAGTTGATCAGGGCCCCACCCATGCCAGGTTCGTTAACTACCCTGTCTATGATGTAGCGCATCAGATGGAGGTTGTCATGGATGGTCCGGCCTGGCACGGCGCATGTTTGCGCCTTGTCGACCAGTTTCTCGATGACAAGCGCCAACCTCTTGGCTAGCACCTTGGCCAAAATTTTCAAGTCTGCATTAAGCAGAGTATTAGATAGATAGATAGATAGATAGACAGACAGACAGACAGACAGACAGATAGATAGATAGATAGATAGATAGATAGATAGATAGATAGATAGATAGATAGATAGATAGATAGATAGATAGTTATATGGAGAGAAAGAGAGGCAGGAGAGATAGATAGATAGATAGATAAATAGATTGATAGATAGATAGATAGATAGATAGATAGATAGATAGATAGATAGATAGATAGATAGATAGATAGATAGATAGATAGATGGATAGATAGATAACACATATCGACTCCAAAAGGCTGAAAGGCAAAGTCGACCACAGCGGAATTTGAACTCAGAACGGAGCGATGGACGAAATACCGTTAAGCATTTCGTTCAGCGCGCTAACGAATTCTGCTGGCTCGCCGCCTTAACAAGTATAATAATACTGGTCTGAAATTTTACCACAAGGGCAGCCATTTTGGGGGAGGTGATAAGTCTATTACATCGATCTCAGTGCTTCACTGGTATCTTAATCTATTAACCCGAAAGAATGAAAAGCAAAGTCGACCTCGGCGGAATTTGAACTCAGAATGTGAAGACGGATGAAATACCGCTAAATATTTCGTCCGACGTGCTAATGATTCTGCCAGCTCGCCGCCTATAATGATAATAATAACCCTGATGCAGTACCAGACAGTGGCCATGCCCTGATGCAGTACCCGGAAGTGGTTATGCCTAAATGCTGTACCAGGCAGTGGCTCCTTTGGCTTCTCATCTTAACTGATTGGAAGTGTTATCATTTACATTGTTTTGCCTTGGTATAAAAGATGGGTTACAACAAATATTCTGCTCAGTACAACAGATTTGTTTGTCAGTTGTTTGACCATAACCAGTTGAGCATGTCCCTTAGTGGCTGACGGTATGTGCATCTCTGATTACGAGCAGAAGTAGTGGGGGCGCATCATTATCATATGTTGAAAGGAATTATTTGGGGTTTGGATAATTCACGTTTGGAAACACGGGTGTTTTGTTCAACATCCTTAAACAACCCACATTCAGGGACCTTTTGAGCGAGATGGGCTACTCGAGTTGAAGAAAATTCTAACTAGGCCCCACCTGCAAAGTCATGCGCTGTTTATCTTGATATGAGATCACCATGTCGTGCACATATGCTTGTGATGCATGTGCCTAGTGTACCCTTATCAGACGGTTAGTCATGATGTGTATATTGCGCTTCGTATATTTTACCCCAGTGTCACTTTGATGGCATGCATTGCTCCCTCACTCAATAATAATAATAATAATAATAATAATAATAATAATAATAATAATAATAATAATAATAATAATAATAATAATAATAATAATAATGATAATAATAATAATAATAATAATAATAATAATAATAATAATAATAATAATAATAATAATAATACTCCTTTCTATTATAGGCACAAAGCCTGAAATTTATAGAGAGTGGGTAAGTCAATCCTATCGACCCCAGAATTTGACTGGTACTTAATTTATCGACTCCGAAATGATGAAAGGCAAAGTCACCTAAGCAGAATTTGAACTCAGAACGTAGAGACGGACGAATTGCCCCTAAGCATTTCCCCCCTGCTTGCTAACAATTCTGCGAGCTCTCCGTCAGCACCCCCCCACCACCACCACCAACAACAACGACAAAAAAAACAATCAGCAGCAACACCAACAACAACGATGATGATGATGATGAAAATTCTTCTACAGTGACTGATGTTTTGAAATGACTAATCTTTAATCTTCGTCAGTCGTTACATCCTCTGGTTCCGCCTACCACAATCCATAATTCGTTCGCTGAAAATACGAAAAGGCTTCGAAATCGAGATACTGCTAAAAGCACATTAATCAATTAAAGAGCACATTAATCAGAAGCTATCTAATTACCATTACACTGCATTCGGCGACGAGGCTCTAGCTCGCGGGTTCAAGACTTTTGGTGCAGTGTGAAACTGTCCCTTAGTCATCATTATTCTCAGATCCACTTTGGTCCGGTGTGATAGGTCTGAGAGCGGCGAGCTGGCAGAAACGTTAGCACGCCGGGCGAAATGCGTAGCCGTATTTCGTCTGCCGTTACGTTCTGAGTTCAAATTCCGCCGCGGTCGACTTTGCCTTTCATCCTTTCGGGGTCGATAAATTAAGTACCAGTTACGCACTGGGGTCGATGTAATCGACTTAATCCGTTTGTCTGTCCTTGTTTGTCCCCTCTATGTTTAGCCCCTTGTGGGCAATAAAGAAATAGGTATTTCGTCTGCGGTTACGTTCTGAGTTCAAATTCCGCCGCGGTCGACTTTGCCTTTCATCCTTTCGGAGTTGATAAATTAAGTACCAGTTACGCATTGGGGTCAATATAATCGACTTAATCCGTTTGTCTGTCCTTGTTTGCCCTCTCTGTGTTTAGCCCCTTGTGAGTAGTAAAGAAATCGGTATTTACGTTCTGAGTTCAATTCCTGCCGAGGTCGACTTTGCCTTTCATCCTTTCGTGATCGATAAATTAAGCGATAGTGAAACACTGGGTCGATCTAATTGACTTGTTCCCTCCCCATAAATTTCAGACCTTGACCTTATACTAGAAGGCGGCGAGTTGGCAGAATCGTTAGCATACCGGGCGAAATGCTTAGAGGTATTTCGTCTGCCGCTACGTTCTGAGTTCAAATTCCGCCGGGGTCAAGTTTGCTTTTCATCCTCTCAGGGTCAATAAATCAAGTACAAGTTGAGCACTGGATTCGATGTAGTCGACCATCCACCTCCCCCAAATTTCAGACCTTGTATCTATAATAGAAAGTTTTATTACCTCCTACACAAAATGTAGGAGCTGCAGTGGCAGCAGTAGCGGCCACAGCAGCAACAACAGCAACATTACTTCACCACCAGCGCAATCTTTGACATCAGCATTAAAAAGACAATGGGGGAACCTCCATATGATCGTTAGATGTGCTAGAAATAGCAATCTCTATCAAATTACGCACCATCTTTTTACAAATAAGACGCGATAGATAGTGGTACAGACGCAGGGCGTGGCTGTAAGGTAAGAAGCTAGCTTCCTAACCACATGGTCCTGGGTTCAGTCTCCCTGCGTGGCACCTTAGGCAAGTGTCTTCTATAGCTTTGGCCTGACCAATGCCTTGTGAGTGGACTTGGGAGACGGAAACTGAAAGAAGCCTGTCGTATAAATATTTCTATGTATATTTTTGTCTGTGTCTGTACCCCCATCGTCAAGCGACGGTGGGGAGACACAGTCGGTGAAAGACGATAGATGTTAGCGTGTTTATGTCTCCGTAAATTAGCGGTTCGGCAACAGAGACCGATATAATAAGTACTAGGCCTACAAAGAATAAGTTCAGGGGTAGATTTGTTCGATTAAAGGCGGTGCTCCAGCATGGCCGCAGTCAAATGACTGAAACAAGTAAAAGATAAAAAGAAAGAAAATAATGCACCTTGGTTCTATGAGCGCGGGAAAAAAACGGGACGGTCAGGGATAGAATGTCTCTGAAATTTACAATGCTCAGTCGAGTTTGCGCTGTGGCTAATCATTATCATCATCATCATTAACAACAACAGCAACAACAACAGCATCTGCTGCAACCACATCAACGGCAATAATAACTGACGAGGGGTCTTTGCAGATTAGAACATTGTGAAGGCAGAGAATAAGAAAGTCGAAAGTATGAAGACTTTGCATTTTAAGTAGAGTGTATTACTGGAGCTTCAAGGGTGACAATAATGGTCATTGTAAGTCGTACATCTGGAACCATCTCAAGAAACACAGAGTCTTGGCATCAGAAGTTGGAAATTTCAGATATCATTGGAAATAAGCAAGTTGGCGACCACGGTCGGAAACGCACGTTTGTAGAGGAATGTGTTGTGTCAATAAGTTGCGGAAAGAAGCTGAAACATAGTATACGAGATAAGCTAGAAAAAACATCAAAACTGGAGAGTCATGATAACGACATTTTTTTTTTTTTGCTAAATGAGCATCGAGCGAGAGGAAGATTACGAGGACAGTTTATAATTCCTGTAGAGTTTTACATAAAAAAGATAAAAGTAAGAAACGGAGAGGAGGAGAAGAAGGATATGGAGGAGGAATGAATGCGATAAAAGTATACATTGTACACAAAATATGTGAACATACGGATCAGACAGTTCTCTTAATACAGGAGAGTCCTCAGGATCAAATTGGCCATGAAAGGCATAAACCCTCATACATCTGTTTTTCTCCAGTTTAAAAATGCATGCTTATAGTAGCTCCATTCACCCTAAACATTTTTGTGACAGTTACCCACCTTTTCACTTTCTTGTTAGTGGAGGCGCAATGGCCCAGTGGTTAGGGCAGCGGACTCGTGGTCTTAGGATCGCGGTTTCGATTCCCTGACTGAGCATTGTGAGTGTTTATTGAGCGAAAACACCTAAAGATCCACGAGGCTCCGGCGGGGTGGGGGTGTGTGAACCCTGCTGTACTCTTTCACCACAACTTTCTCTCACTCTTTCTTCCTGTTTCTGTTGAACCTGTATTTCAAAGGGCCACGCTGAATCTCCTCGAGAACTACGTTGAGGGTACGCGTGTCTGTGGAGTGCTCCGCCACTTGCACGTTAATAAATGAGCTGCGAGGTCAATGGTGCCAAGCTGTATCGGCCTCTGCCTTTCCCTTGGATAACATCGGTGGCGTGGAGAGAGAAAGCTGGTATGCGTGGGCGACTGCTGGTCTTCCATAAACAACCTTGCCCAGACTTGCACCTCGGAGGGTAACTTTCTAGGTGCAATTCCATGGTCATTCACGACCGAAGGAGGTCACACACACACCCACCTTTTCACTTTCTTGCTATGGAAGAGATGTTCCAACTTCATTCTCTCCTTCCATTCGAAGGGGAATTTGAAAAAATTGGTGATAGTTTGATTTAAAAGGAAGGTCTGCCCTGTATCCTTTCAGCGTTGTCCACCACACGGCCTCTCGAGACTTGGCAATAGACAGTGAAGGATTAATTGTTCTACCTTCTTAAAGGTGGATAGTGGGGGTAATTCGCACGATAGGCTCGGCAGATAGCCGAATTCATCCTCCAACTACTATTTGTCATAACTCCACAAGTCATCAATGATTGGAAATTGCACGAGACCAACCAGCTCGCTCTAATCATCACCCTTATACACCACTAGTTCTCAATACGTTGCTAAAGTGGAACTCCCATCGACTGCATTGCCCGACAAGTAGAAGGCGGTGATCACCTGACGATATTCCAGGTGTCTGTGGTCTAATCTGTCTTTTCTTGATTTAGAACTGCAGCTCCGTCATATAGATGAATTGCGAAAAACGTTTCTTACAAACCAGAAACCGCACCTCCTCACCGGTAAGTAAAACCTGCGGATGGTGTATCACAGTCGGTAAGTTATGACGGAAGTAAATATGAGAGAACACACCTGACTGTCTGAGCGCACGACATGAGAACAGTTCCGAGAGGTAGCTGTTCGCTTTGATACCTATTTCTTTACTACCCACAAGGGGCTAAACACAGAGGGGACAAGCAAGGACATACAAACGGATTAAGTCGATTACATCGACCCCAGTGCGTACCTCGGTACTTAATTTATTGACCCCGAAAGGATGAAAGGCAAAGTCGACCTCGGCGGAATTTGAACTCAGAAAGTAACGACAGACGAAATACGGCTAAGCATTTCGCCCGGCGTGCTAACGTTTCTGCCAGCTCGCTGCTTTGATAACATGCAAGTGTCATTGTGCATTGATGCAATCCACAGCCCCTAAAAATGGATCAGTAACCGCCTGCTTTTAGAACTGCTGCCAATTAGCGACTGTTGACAAGATTACAGCCCAGGGTCGAGTAAAGTTTTGTAAGCAAATCTTGTAGGAAGGAATCCTATGAAAGTTTCATTAGCATACCTGTGTATGTGTGGGTATGTACGTGGGTGTCAAATCATCGTTCGACAATTGGTGCTGGTTTGTTTACGTTCCTGTTTTTATTTTAGCGATTCGTCGAGAGCTAACCCACAGACTATATGCAAAAAAATAATAATATTTGGTCATTTTGTACAATGTGATCGATTAATACAATTGAAAGCAATGCCCCAGCATGGCAGCAATCGAATTATTGGAAACCGTAAGAGGAATGTATTTTTGTATGCATGCAAGCATGCATATGTGCCTCGGGCCGACCAAAGCCTCGTGAGTGGATTTGGTAGGCGGAAACTGAAAGAAGCCCGTCGTATATATGTATATATGTATGTGTATGTGTATATGTTTGTGTGTCTGTGTTTGTCCCCCCAAAATCGCTTGACAACCGATGCTGGTGTGTTTACGTCCCCATCACCTAGCGGTTCGGCAAAAGAGACCGATAGAATAAGTACTGGGCTTACAAAGAATAAGTCCCGGACTCGATTTGCTCGACTAAGGGCGGTGCTCCAGCATGGCCGCAGTCAAATGACTGAAAGAAGTAAAAGAGTAA
>NC_043013.1:11136643-11141643 GCF_006345805.1 Octopus sinensis
ACGATATATAATTTATATATATTGTATATACACCTATATTATACATATAAATTTATATATAATATATGTAATATATATTTGTATATATATATTACATAATAAATTTATATATATATTTGTATATATATATATGTGTGTGTGTGTGTACACTCAGACACATACATACACACACTCGTATACACATACACACACTCGTATACACATACACACAAAGATATAGATATATGCATACATTTAGGAAAAGGTGAAATAGCAATGGAAACGTTGTACAATCAACAATGCGTATACGCTCATATTACACATAGGCATACAGACATATTTACAAAGATTCTCTTGCCCATCGCCCACACAAAGACGCAAAGTGTATGTATGTATGTATGTATGTATGTATGTATGTATGTATGTATGTATAAATATATATATATATTTATGTACATATATACACATATAAATATATATGTATAATGTACATATATATGTGTGTACATATATATGCATATAAATATATATATATATACATATATTATGCATACACACACACAAATAAATATATCTATCTATATATATACATATATATATGTATATATACATACAAATAAACATACATATGTGTATGTAAATATATGCATATATGTTATATATATATATATATATATATATATATATATATGCATACATACATATATATACATACACACACACACATACACATACTCACCACACTCACAGTTTATCTTTCTCGCCAAACGGGAAGTAAGTACCTAAAAAAACTCAAAAGCCACAAGCAGAAA
Organism: Octopus sinensis; assembly: GCF_006345805.1. Taxonomy (NCBI): domain Eukaryota; kingdom Metazoa; phylum Mollusca; class Cephalopoda; order Octopoda; family Octopodidae; genus Octopus; species Octopus sinensis. The sequence continues at coordinate 11,137,435 of NC_043013.1, forward strand.
AACTATCAATATACAATTTTAAAAAATAAACGGATATGCTTCACATTCACACATACATCACACACACACGCACGCGCACACACACACACACACACACACACACACACACACACACACACACACAACACATGTGTCCGCTCCATAAATTCTAACCAACTATCAGTCTACCAAGTGAGATTCTAGCAATTTACCATTCCGGACGCCAAAGATAAATGGAGAATCTTAGAATCTCCGGATGGATTTGAAAGAAAAGTTTTCTGGGGACTTATCGAGTCAAATGTATTATAATCTGCAGTTTGTGCTGACTAATGGCATCCACTCGACAAATTTTTGCATAAGACATTAGATAGAGAACGGCCAAGTGAGAGATTTAGAGAGAAATGGTGGTAAAGAGCGAGATACATGAATACATACCATACACACGTACATACATATATATAGAGAGAGATATAGATATATATGCATGTGTGTGTGGGGGGGGGTATTGAGAGGAAGTGAGTGAGAGAGAGAGAAAGAGAGCAAGATGAAATAGAGATGTGAGTAGAGACGAAATAAAAAAATAATAGAAAAAATGGACCATGGTTGCAGATTAGACTTTCAGCGAAGCGGGCGGGAAAAAAATTTAGCTTATCGAGCAGCAGCGCGTGTGTGTGTGATGCGTGCGTGTACATGTGTGTCTGACTGAACGTGTGTGTGCATGCGTGAGCGCCTTTATATACACACATACACACACACACACATATATATATATATATATATATATATATATATATGTGTGTGTGTGTATATATATATTTATTATATATATATATATATATATATATATATATAGATATATATATATATACAATGCATGCATATATGGTGTGTGTCTATAAATATTTTTATGTATATGCATGTATATATATGTATATATATATATATATATATATATATATATATCATATATATGAACGTGCATGGGTGTGCACCATTATATATATGTGCGTGTGTGTGTATGTTTGTAAATATGTGTATATGAAGAGAGAAAGAGAGAGAGGGAGAGAGGGAGAAGAAGAGTGTGAGACAGAGATGTGAATATGTGTAAAGTATGTGTATATGTGTTTATATGTATGTTCCTCGTATGTGTATTTGTGCGTGTGTGTGTGTGTGTATGTGTGTGTGTGCGCGTGTGTGTGTGTGTACGTGTGTGTGTGTGCGTGTGTGTGTGTGTGTGTTTTGTTTTGTATATCATGTGGTGTAAATGAAAATCCTTTAAAACAAAAATGATGAATTAAAATAAAATAAAGATATGCATAATACACCCCCAAAATAGAGGAAATATATTATAAAATTCAAACAAAAAATATTTTAAAATTAACATAATATAATAAATAAATAAATAAATAAATAAAGGAGTAAATAAACAAACGGATAAAGAAATAAAAAACCAAATGGAACAAAAGTAATTTATTGATTTATAGATGATGCACAGAAACAAAACCTAACAAAGAAAAAAATAAACGTAATAGTCACGGCAGCAACTGGTATTAATGGAAACGACAATGTTTCCAGTGGATCCGATCAACGGAACAGCCTGCTCGTGAAATTAACGTGCAATTGGCTGGTTGAGCACTCCGTAGACACATGTACCCTTAACGTAGTTCTCGGGGAGATTCAGCGTGACAGAGAGTGTGACAAGACTGGCCCTTTTGAAATACAGGTACAACAGAAACAGGATGAAAGAGCGAGAGAAAAGTTGTGTTGAAAGAGTCCAGTAGGGTTCGCCACCACCCAATGCCGGAGCCTCGTGGAGTTTTGTGTGTTTTCGCTCAATAAACACTCACAACGCCCGGTCTGGGAATCGAAACCGCGATCCTACGACCGCGAGTCCGCTTCTCTAACCACTGGGCCACTGCGCCTTCACATTGATGCAGAACAATAGCGACCTTAGCACGCCGGGTGAAATGCTTAGCGCTATTTCGTCTGTCTTTACGCTCTGAGTTCAAATTCCACCGAGGTCGACTTTGCCTTTCATCCTTTCGGGGTCGATAAATTATGTACCAATTGCGTATCGTGGTTGTTCTAATCGATTGGTCCCTTCCCTCAAAATTTCGAGCCTTGTTCCTAGAGTAGAAAAGAATAATCCTTCCCTTTCTTCTATAGGCACAATGCTAGTAATTTTGTGGGAAGATGGTAAATCGATTATATCGACCCCAGTGCTCAAATTGCACTTGTTTTATCGACATTAAAAGGATGAAAGGTAAAACCGAACTCATCGGAATTTGAACTTGGAACTTAAAGACAGACGAAGTACCGCTCAGCATTTTGTCGGGTGGTCACTAAAGATTCTGCCAGCTCGCCTTACCGCCTTTGTTCATAACAATAATAATTCCTTCCTTATTAGCTACAAGGTTTAACAACCACGTTGAGAACAGTGTGGAATTACATAAAACCTTGTAAGGATAGGAAATGAAAGACAGAAATTCAAATTAAAGAAAAATTTCCCCAAAACCGAGGCAAATCTCTAATGGCTGCTCACGGAAACCTCACAAAACAGCGGTCACCATAACTGCCTAAACAATCTCCTCTCCAATCCACTGACGAATACGTTGACCAAATTGGTTCACTCTGACTAGTTGTTTTCAACCGGGGTTCATCTGGCCCTTGAAGGTCCATTTAAGATTTTGTTAGAATTTATCTGCAATAGACTGGTCATAATTTTACAATACACAAAACATTTAAAAACACTTTTTCATACAATTCCTAATAATATTTAATCATAGGCGCAGGAGTGAATTTGTGGTGAGTAGCTTGCTTAGCAAACATATGGTTCCGGGTTCAGTCCCACTGCGTGGCACCTTGGGCAAATGTCTTCTACTATAGCCTCGGGCTGACCAAAGCCTTGTGAGTGTATTTGGTAGACGGAAACTGAAAGAAGCCCGTCGTATATATGTATATTTATATATATATATATGTATATATATATATATATGTGTGTGTGTGTGTGTGTGTATGTGTGTATGTGTGTGTATATGTGTGTGTGTGTGTATGCATATGTGTGTATGTTTGTGTGTCTGTGTTTGTCCCCCAACATCGCTTGACAACTGATGCTGGTGTGTTTACGTCCCTGTAACCTAGCGGTTCGGCAAAAGAGAACCGATAGAATAAGTACTAGGCTTACAAAGAATAACTCCTGGGGTCGATTTGCTCGACTAAAGGCGGTGATCCAGCACGGCCACAGTCAAATGATTGAAACAAATAAAAGAGTAAAAGAGTATAGAAATATAACAGGATTTTCTAAACATCGAATAGCTATGATGCTTCCCGCCTCCTTGAGTAAGATAGGAATCAAAGGGGTCCTTAGGTAAAAAGCGGATGAGAACCGCTGACGTACACCATGTTCACCACCCTCACTCTACTTTCAAAATTTTTGCTGGGAGGATGCTCTTCTCTCTCCATCCTTATTTTGCTTTCGATGTGAAATTCACAAAGTTGATGAGAGCGCGAAGCAGACGTGTCCTTAGCCATTTCACTCTCGTCCACCACAAAATCTTTGCACATAAAACTGCCTTTTCTTTCCAGCCAAAACATAGCTGCTGGACCAAGTTTCATAATAGGATCGACTGGATTTGTCCTGCACCTGACAATAAAGATTCCATACATCTCCACATAGCGATGTCCGAATACCGGACTAGTGCGTGCAGAAGTTTCGGCAACCTCCGTCCATTTCGGACAGGCTTGGTTGACTTCAAGATTTCGAACCGGTTATGACCTTGGTATTACTGCCAAGTCAGAGATTTCAAGAAGCTATCCATTATCCTAAGAACGAACGTTTTCCGGAACAGATCAGTTATTTGATTTTCATCAATATTCAGAGTTTCTCGAGAACGGAGTAGATTTTTGCCTGCCTAATGAACTCCAACATAGAACTTCTACCTACAGCATTGCCAGACTGATTGAGGAATGCATGCATTAAACGACAATCCACATGCCAAATGCCTTGTAGTGGGTTTGCTTGACCTAGAACTGTATTTCTGTCGGAAAGACAAAAAATGGCGACCGTAACTGTTCTCCATCAAAGAAACGCTGGAAATGTCACAGCCTTAGTGCATGCCTGTATAACATCAATTACAGCAAGCTCGAACAGTGGGTGTTGCTAACAAGTGGAGTGCCTGGCCAGCACAATGTGTCCCTTTCATAAAAGGAAGAGCAGATGTTCCAGTCTGT
>NC_043013.1:11146643-11149143 GCF_006345805.1 Octopus sinensis
AATACATCGGGTCGTGCCAGGTCCACTTTTTCAAATTTCAACCCCAATTAAGCAAAATTTCGAGAAAACTCACATTGTGGTGTGTAAGTGAAGTGCTTTTCTTAGTGTGGGCTACAGCACACACACACACACAAAAAAAACGGAGCGATCTGCTTCACTCACGCTATCACCCTAATTTCTCCTCCTTTCTCTTTGCAAGTGTGCAACGATTAAAGTGAAAGTATTTATATAAAACGGATCACTCATGCTATCACCATAATTTCTCATAATTTCTCTTTGCAAGTGTACCTTAAACCACTACTCAAAAAAACAACACAGCAAACAGAAACAAATAAATACATAACGATTTACTCCTCACACAATTTCTTCAATTAGAGTTTACCTATGATTTTTCAAAGTACTTCAATTCGGTCATGACATACAAAATTTCTTTCAATTTCACCCCCATTTCAGAAAAAATTCGAGAAAACTACTATTTCACTTCAAAGCCTTCACTCTACATATTACTCCCACTTCCACTTTACACACATAGACACGCAAATATATAAATAAAATTGTAAGCTAACGTGTGTGTGTGTGTGTGTGTGTGTGTGTGCGTGTGTGAGGGTGTGTGTGTGTGCGTGTGTGTGTGGTGTGTGAGGGTGCGTGTGTGTGTGTGTGTGTGTGCGTGTGTGTGAGGGTGTGTGTGTGTGCGTGTGTGTGTGTGTGTGAGGGTGCGTGTGTGTGTGTGTGTGTGTGCGTGTGTGACAGGGATGAGCCAGTCAGACTGGTCATCCTTTTTACTACACCACTGGTTTTCAGTTCATATTCATCAAATTAATATTCACAACAAGAAGGCCTATTCATTATTATACATCAGTTCCACACATTTACCCTGGTTCCATTTCGGACAACTGCACAAACATTTGCCATTTCACACATGTATGTAAACAAATTCCTTTCTTAAAAATTTCAATTCATTTTATTTTTCAATTCATACAAAGTTTTTTAGGACGAATATAAGATCTAAAGTATATCCAAGTAGCAGAAACATCGCCCAAAAGTGTATATAGATATTTAAATGTATTTATATATTCAACTATACACAGATGTATGTATAATGTGTGTGTATATATTTCCATAGAGGTACCATTCACTCCATACAAAGTTATTTAGGACGAATATAAGATCTAAAGTATATCCAAGTAGCAGAAACATCGCCCAAAAGTGTATATAGATATTTAAATGTATTTATATATTCAACTATATACAGATGTATGTATAATGTGTGTGTATATATTTCCATAGAGGTAACCATTCACTCCATACAAAGTTATTTAGGACGAATATAAGATCTAAAGTATATCCAAGTAGCAGAAACATCGCCCAAAAGTGTATATAGATATTTAAATGTATTTATATATTCATCTATACACAGATGTATGTATAATGTGTGTGTATATATTTCCATAGAGGTAACCATTCACTCCGCACAAAGTTTTTTAGGACGAAAATAAGATCTAAAGTTATCTCTAAGTAGCAGAAAGATCGCCCAAAAGTGTATATAGATATATAAATGTATTTATATATTCATCTATGCACACATGTATGTATAACGTGTGTGTATATATTTCCATAGAGGTAACCATTCACTCCATACAAAGTTTTTTAGGACGAAAATAAGATCTAAAGTTATCTCTAAGAAAAAGAAAGATCGCCCAAAAGTGTATATAGATATCTAAATGTATTTATATATTCATCTATACACACATATATGTATAATGTGCGTGTATATATTTCCATAGAGGTAACCATTCAATCCATACAAAGTTTTTAGACGAAAATCTTTATATATAAAAGAATGGTTGTGTGTCTGTCTACTCCGATTTAGATTCCTAACTACTCCCACATTTTGCGATGCAGTTTAACCAAAACGGGTATCTTATAGTCGTGATTCATATCGAGCCTTCTGGGTATTAGCGCGCGTCTACGATGAGTCTACGATTTTACAAATAATTTACCATCATTTTTTTCCATTTTAATGCATATTTTTTTTAATAAATGGAAGTAACTCTCAAACTTCACACCAATATGCGTGCTCATATGCAACGTAATATCACATCAGCAGCATTTCCTCACACCTTCCTTGCACTTGGCGAAGGAAAAATACCAGGGGATGAAACTGGTAATATTGCCATCGATTCCATTTGTACCTTTGTTAAGACGCCTTCTGATCTCAGAGATGCAGTGTTTCCAGATCTACAAGCTAATTATCAGAATATGGATTGGATTGGCCAAAGGGCTATTCTGGCCCCGAGGAATAAAACTGTTCACCATATTAATGGTGAAATGCTAAAACTCATTCCTGGGGAAGTCTATGTATATCATTCTATCGATACAACTCCTGACCCAGAGGACGTCATCAACTATCCAATAGAGGTACTCAATTCCTTTGAGCACCCCGGACTACCACCACACTTTCTCAAACTTAAAGTTGGTGCCCCTATAATGCTCATCAGAT
>NC_043013.1:11151643-11192281 GCF_006345805.1 Octopus sinensis
GAATGCACATCCAGGCTCAGCGGTTGCGTAGGAAGTCAGGGACAAGAAACAGGAAGAAAAGTGAGAGAAAGTTAGAGCAAAAGAGTACAACAGGAGTCGCCACTACCCCACTGCCGGAGCCTCGTGGAGCTTTAGGTGTTTTAGTTCAATAAACACACACAACGCCCGATCTGGGAATCGAAACCGCGATCCTCCGACCGCGAGTCCGCTGCCTTAACCATTGGGTCATTGCGCATCCACTGTTGTTGCTGTTGTTGGTGGTGGTGATGTTGTTGTTGTCGTCGTTGTGCAGTTGTTGTTTAACCCCAGGTCAACCATGTTCAAAAGCAAATAAAACCAAAAGTGTTACATGTGTAATCATCTCATTCTAAATGAATAGTTCTCAACTGGAGTCCGTGATCCCTAAGGGTTCATATAAGATTTTGCCTAGGCGTGACTGTGTAGCAAGAAGCTTGATTCCTAACAACATGGCTCCGGGTTCAGGCCTCACTGCGTGGAACCGTGCGCAAGTGTCTTCTACTAAGGCCTCGGACCGACCAAAACCTTCTGGGTGGATTTGGCAGACAGAAACTGAAATTGGGGAGCCACAATAGTATTTTAAGTCTCCCTAAACATTTTTTACCTTACGAGGGAGTGCTGAAAACTTCTTGGCTTTTAGGGCGTCCCAAAAAGCCTAGTCGGAGGCCCAACCTTCCGAGTTCTTTTACAGAGCTTAGAAAAACTGAAAAACCGTTGCAATAAATGCGTGAATTTTAGAGAGAAATATGTTGAATATCATAATTAACTGATTCTCCCGTATTTTCTTTTATCCAAAGCCAGGGACTCTTCAGCTCACGCTCGTAAATGTATTTATTCCAAGAAACAATATTAAGGTTCTTTCCCTAATGCTTAATATTATTTAACATGTTTCCACTCACGGAAACATGTTCTATCAGGGAGGGAGTGCTATTTCAAACCTGCACAAATGAAAATGTGAAAAACAAAACAGGAGTTTTGAAAGAAGTATGGCTATGGTGATTTACCTGAATAGTAATCAAAGACCCGGGCGTGACTGTGTGGTAAGAAGCTTGCTTCCCAATAACATGGCTCCGAGTTCAGTCCCACCGCGTGGAACCTTGGGCAAGTGTCTTCTACTAAAGCTTCGGACCGACTAAACCTTGTGAATGGATTTAGCAGACAGAAACTGAAAGAAGACCGTCTTATATATCAGGTCATCCCATAAGTTCTGTTGGAATTTTGAATAAAGAAAACAAGTGATCAAATATATTTAATTGAAATTTAATCATCAATGTACTTTCCCTGATTATCTATGACTTCCTTCCATTTATTTACAAACTTTTTAATCCCATCAATGCAAAACTCTTTTGGTTTCAAAGCGAAGAACTCTGAAATGTCAGTTTCGACCTTCTCCTGACTTGCGGAAGTTACGTCCCCCAAATGATTCTGTAAACTACGAAAAAAATGGCAGTCTGAAGGAGTAAGGCCGGGAGAATAAGATGGATGAGAAATTTTTTCCCAACCAAGCTCTTTGATCGTCTGGGATGTGATCGTTGCAGTGTGAGGTCGCGCATTGTCCTGATGAAACATCACTCCTTTTCGAATCACAAAAGCGGTTTTTTTTCTTCAAAGCTTGGTTCAAACGCTCTAATTGCTGACAGTAGACTTGAGCATTGAGTGTTGCATTAGGTGGTAACAATTCAAAGTGAATTACTCCTTGCAATCCCACCAGATAGAGAGAAGAACCTTTTTTCCATGAGATTCCTTCTCGGTTGTGGTTGAGCTTTTTCCCTTTACCAAGCCACTGTTTACGACGTTTAACATTTCGATAGATAATCCATTTTTCATCACCAGCCACAAGTCTATCCAAAAAGGGTGAAATGAGTTTGCGAGAATGGAGAGAAGAGCAAATGTCACCCTGGGATTTGCGGTTCCTTTCGGACAATTCCCGAGGCACGCATTTTCCAAGTTTAGGAACCTTTCCAAGTTGTTGAAGATAGCGATGGACAGTTGTATGGTTTGAACTAAGCTTTATTGTCAATTCTTCAACTGATAATGCAGGATTTTCTTCAAGTAGTGCCTCAAGGAGCTTATCATCAAACTCAACCAGATGTCCTGTTCGATCTCCATCTTCAAGCCTGAAATCTCCACTTCTCAATTTTGCAAACAATCTTCTGCAAGTTCTTTCATTCAAGCATTCTTTCCCATAAACTGAGTGTATGTTTCGAGTCGCTTCAGCCGCAGTTTCCCTTTTTGCAATCATAAAGCATTATGTGTCTTAAATTATTATTCTGTAAATTAATATTTAAATTAGTTTAATTTATCGACCCCAAAAGGATAAAAGGCAAAGTCGACATCGGCGGAATTTGAACTCATATGGTTGTGGCAGGCGAAATACCCGCTAAGAATTTCGCTCAGCATACTAACGATTTTGCCAGCGCGCCGCCTTAGAGCCTAACTTTAATCATATAACATCGTCTTTAGATAACTCTAGAAAGATGGGACTGTCACGAGCGGAAGGACTTCAATAATAGATCTTGATCCAAGCTGATTTTAGATTAAAGAGCAATGGAAAAATATTTAAAGAATTTCAATAGAAAATACAATTGAAGAAATGTTTATAAAAGTTGTAAAATTTTGAACACAGCAGACGTTATTAATAAAGTAATACAGGTTTAAAAGTAAAATTATGAATGTCTGTTTGAAAGTAAAATATATGTATACATACACGTACACACATGCACACAGAGACACAGACACACACGCATATATATATATATATATATTATATATATATATATATATATATATATATAATATATATATTATATATATATATATATATATATATATATATTATATATATATATATATTATATAATTAGGGCTTAGTAAAATAAAATAAATTACTTTGCCACATACTGAACTTAGTATGTACGCATTTGCATCCCAGCTGATACACGCAAACAAACACACACACACACACACACACACACACACCACACACACACACACACATATATATATATATATATATATATATATGTTTATATACATGCATGTATATATGTGTGTGCACATGTAATTATACACTTAGATATGTGCGCGTATATGCAATTATATATACATACACTTATATTTATACATATTTATGTATGAATATCAAATATATATATATATATGTATGTATATATCTGTGTGTATGTGTTTGTGCGTATGTGTGTGTGTGTGTGCATATGTCTCTGCTTACTTGTATATTGCGTGTGTGTGTGTCTGTGCAAGTGTTTATGCGTTTATGAATGTGTGTATGGCCTGTGTGCTTGTTTATGTATCTATCCGTATATACTAAGCTAATCTCAACCATTGATAGCTCTAAGCCTAAACGAGATAACAAGCAAGAAAAGTAACACAATGTAAAGGTTAGTTAATATGTTCAGATATCCGTGTGAAACGCACTTAAAATATTGCCACTACTTCACCATACCAAAGAAGCACATCCCAATATATGATAAATTGTTTTCGTGACTTCATTCAAAACCTCACAATTCTATATATGTTTCAGACAGGATATCAATGTGAATTTATCATTGGATAACGGAGAACCTATTAATGATTTTCTTGTCTTTGTTTTTGTGTTTGTTCTTATCTTCCAATTATTATTTATTCAATAAAGATTGCAGTTAAACTGTTCATAACTGAATGTTTAAATCATAAAACAGGTTGCTGAAATGGGAAGATTATGCATGGCTGGGTGGACGTAAAGAGAGAGAGAGAGAGAGAGAGAGAGAGAGACGGAGAGGGAGAGGCGGAGAGGGAGAGGGGAGAATTAGGGAGAAAGGATAGGGTAAGGGAGTGTAGGAAGAGAAAGAATTAGGGAGAGGCAGAAGAAAAAGGGGCGGTTATGATAGTGAGATAGGGAGGCAGAGAGAATAAGGATGGCGATTTGGAAATATGGATATATGGTTGGGTGGATAAACGGATGGATGGTTAGATGGATGTAGGAGTACATATGTGCACGTGTATGCATATATATATATATATATATATATGAATGCATATATGAATATATGCAAGTATGTATGTTTGTGTACATGTATCTACATTTGCATGCATGTATGGATGCTTGTATATATGCTTGCATGTATGTATGAGTGTGTATATGAATGTATGTATATATAAACGTAGGTAAGTAAGCTAAGCATGTATATATGGATGCATGTATGTATGACTACTGATGTATATGTATACCTATGTATGCCCAAACTGGCCTCTGATGGATGGAAACAGAAAACTCGGAGAAGCGAAAGAGTGAATAAACAGGCGTATTTACACACATACATATGTACATATATATATACACATCTGGTACACACACACAGACACTGGACGGCCACGCTTCTGTCTGTTTCTCAGAGAGCAAGATGCCACCAGCTTCCTGTCCAGTCACGAGGTCAAACAAAGTCTCCATTCAAACACATCTTGTTTGTTCCTTCTTGATGTTTGTTCCTTCTTGAGCCACGCCTGGCTCATAAGGGCTGGTTTCCCGGTTTTCTTGGCGTATAGGTTCCTCACCTGGACGGGACGGGACGCCGGTCCGTCGCAATTGAGCTGCAAGATGCAGGAGGAAAGAGTGAGAGAAAGTTGTGGCGAAAGAGTCAGTAGAAGTTCGCCATTACCTTCTGCCGTAGCCGCGTGGAGCTTAGGTGTTTCGCTCATAAACACACACATTGCCCGGTCTGAGATTTGAACCCGCGAGTCCGCAACTCTGACCACTAGGTCATGTGCCTCCACCCTTTTAAGATGGTAGCATCTTATTTGAGGAAGATTTTGGTTGTAATTTCGGTCATGTTCATCAACGGAGTGGTGACCTTCTTGTATCAACATGGTTGGTTTATATCGTTTATCCTTCACTTCTTTCAGTCAATGGAATGTGGCCATGCTGGGGCACCACCTTGACTGATTTAGTCGAACAAATCGATCCCAGTACTTATTCTTTTAAAGTCTGGTACTTATTCTACCAGTCTCTTTTGCTGAACCTCTTAGTTACAGGCATGTAAACAAGGCATTAACGGCTTTCAAGTAATGTGAGTGACAAACACAAATACTCTCTCTCTCTCTCTCTCTGAACCCGAAACCATATGGTCGAAAAACAACCGTCTTACCACACAACCGTGCTTGGATGTCCTAAATTAGTTATTATCAATACAATTTTAATTTGTCGAACATTTTACAATACTTACATTTGCACTTTGTTATGGTATGTGGCCTCAAAGTTAGGTTGTTCGTCTCTTAAGCATTAGTTTGCGCGTTCAATTCCTAGACAGGACAGCACACTGTGTCCTTCAGTACTTCATTTCACGTTGTTCCACTTTACTCAGTTGAGGATGAGAACCGGCTTGGTGCTGGCGGTGATTTTTGTCCTGTTAGTTAACACATTCTGAAAGTGCCCCTGGGTAAACCGTGAAGAAGCCAAGATTGTGTCTCTGCCAGCTCGCAATTACATAGGCATCTAAAGCAATTAGCGAAAGCATGGTACGTATTTCAGGCTGTGCTTGTTCCCGAATGACATCTGGTTGTATTGTAACTTTCTTTCGTTAAGTTTATTTTCTGATATCATCGAGTATGATATTACCCTTATTTAGATAATTTCATGCTAGAATCTCCAATTCCCTCTCTTTTCTCAAACAAATATCAACGTAGTTTCTTTCTTTCGCTGTCTCTGTCTGTCTGTCTGTCTGTCTGTATGTCTGTCTGTCTGTCTCTCTCTCTGCCTCTGTCTCTCTCTGTCTAAGTCTCTCTTTTTCTTTCGCACACTCTCTTCCTTTACTGTCCACTCCAGCATTGCATCTCCACATATCTTTCCGTTTTGTAACAACAACAACAACAACAACAACAACAACAACAACAACAACAATAACAGCAGCAGCAGCAGCAGCAACAACAACAGCAACAACAACAACAACAACAACAACAACAACAACAACAACACCACCAAAAGAAAAATAATACGAAAAGAACGATCGCTGTTTCGTTTCTTTGTTCATCCCAATACTTACAACCATTAAACAAACATCAGGGACACTTAGTTGCTTTCAGAAATATCTACTACTACTACTACTACTACTATTACTACTGCTACTACTACTACTAGTACTGCTGCTGCTGCTGCTGCTACTACTACTACTACTACTACTACTACTACTACTACTACTAATATTTCTACAGTCTCGAGGGACATTTGGTTTGTTACTGACAAGTCCAGTTAAACTAATGAGATTGTTAGTGCTACCGTTGCTACTGCTGCAGACAACATCATGACACTACGGCCCCACAACCATCAACGGCACCACTACAGCCACCATCATCACCACTATCAATGTCAATACCATCGCTACTGTTGCCACCAACACCATGAAGACCAAGACGAGCACCAACACCGAAGTCACAAAGACCATTCAGTATTCTCCAACATTGCTACCTCCGCCATCCCTATCACCATTATCGCGACCTTCGTTATAACCAGCGTCACCATCAACATCATCATCATTATCATCGTCATCATCATCATCATTATGACCACCACCACCACAACTACTACCATCACCACCATCATCATCGTCGTTATCATCATCACCACCACTACCACAACCACTACCACCATCATCATCATCATCATCAACATCATCATCATCATCAACATCATCATCATCATCACCACCACCACCATCACCACCACCACTACCATCGCCGCCAACACCACCACCACCACCATCATCACCATCATCATCATCATCATCATCATCATCATCATCATCATCACCACCACCACCACCACCACTACCACAACCACTACCACCATCATCATCATCATCATCATCATCATCATCATCATCATCATCACCACCACCACTATCACCACCACCATCATCATCTTCATCACCACCACCACTACCATCACCACCACCACCACCACCACCATCATCATCATCATCATCATCATCATCATATCTACCGGCATTGCCATTACCATCACAAACAGCAGAACACCGTGACCATCACGACCATTACCACTACCACCATCTCCATAACGCCACTGTTACCCCAATCACTACCACAACTGCTACAACTATCACGAATATCACCACTACTACCATGACCACTACCACCATCACCACTTCTACCACCACCATCATTATCATCACCAACAACACCTCCACTGCATCCTCATCACTATCACCACCACCACCTTAACCACCACACCACGACCATGACCACGATCACAACCCCCACGACCACCATGACCACCATAACAATCACCACCACCATTATCACAACCACCACCGCCACACCCACAACCACCACCACCACCACCACCATCACCATCAGCACTATCATCAGGCCTTGATATACCTTTCTGACACCATTACATGACAGCTAAATTAATCACTTCCAGAAAAGAGGTATATGGTAGGTAGGGTGGGGCGGGGATTCATGGTGGGTGATGGCGGAAGGTGGGTTGTGTTTGTGGTGGTGGTGAGATGTAATGGGCGGACATATCACTTAGTATTCCAATGGGTAATCAATCGGTTCGCTAGCATGGATAATCCGTCCTCCATGCAACCCTTCGACATTTTGTCCCCATATCGTCTTCTACTTAACTCACCATCGAACTGGCAATATTTCACCAAAGCCTACTAACACCACCACCACCACCACAACCAAAACTATCACACCACCATCACCACCATCACGACCACCAGCAACAGACCACCACAACCAAAACTATCACACCACCGCCAACATCACCACCACCAGCAACAGACCCCCACCACCATTACCACCACAACCAAAACTATCACACCACTACCACCATCACCACCACCAGCAACAGACACCCCTCACCACCACCATGAACAACAACAACACCATCACTACCACAAAAACCATCACCACCAGCACCACCACTACCACCATCATCAACACCACTACCAACAGCAATATTGTCGACATCGCCATCCACGTGAGTACCACCACCGCCGTCATCATCATCATCATCATCATCATCATCATCATCATCACCAATAAGACTCGTAGTACCACGCAATCTGGGTTTTTGTATAGATAGAATTAAATGGTATTCTTTAAGGCTGCGTAGTGGCAGAATCGTTAGCACGCCGGGCAGGATCCTCAGCTCTGTAGTTTCTGAGTTCGAATTCCACTGAAGTCGACTTTGCCTTTCATCCTTTCGGATACGATAAAATAAGAACCAGCCATTTACTGAGGTCGGTGTAAATGACTGATTTTCCACCCCGAAATTTCAAACCTTGCACCTAAAGCAGAAAAGAAAAATCTCAAGGAGTATTCTTTTACAAAAAGAAACTGTTTATGGATATAAATCAACAGCAGCGCACAGTAATATCCAGTGGGGTGATAATCCAAGTAGTATAAAGTTCTTGTGATAATCCGGGTGGAGTTCGGTAGTAAGGCAGTGCTCCTTAAGTACTCAACTGGTACTCAACTTATGGATCCCAAAAGTATGTAAGTCGACCTCGGTAGAATTTGAGCCCAGAAATTAAAGAGCCGGAGGAAATATTGTAAAGCCCTTTTTTCCCACGCTCTAGCAATTCTCGTAGCTTACCGATCTGGATAATGGTTTCTGATTAAAGAAGCAATTTTGAGTGAGGTGGGGGGGGGGAGTTGGTCAATATAATCAATTTGAATGGTACTTTATTTTATCGATCCTGGCAGGATTAACAGGTAATGTTGTTTTCGAAGGTATTTCAACTTAGACCGCAAAGAGTCGGCGAGAAATACTATTAAACATTTCTTTTTTGGCACTTTAACAATGATGATGATGATGATGATGATGATGATGATGATGATGACGATGATGATGATGATGATGATGAAAATGACGATGATGAGGATAATGATGATGATGATGATTGGCTATTTACAGTTATTGAAATGGTACTTGCCAACAATTCATGGGTCATGAGTTTCTCTCTCCTCCCCTATTTCTCTGGAAACTCTTGAAAAGCTCATGGGGACTGCCTTGTCAATTTGGCCAAACTACATGAAAATGAATAGATGAATAAGAAAATAAATGTAACCACATTCTCGAAACACTCTGAAACAAAGCAAAAACTATTCACAGTGGGGGAACAACGTCTGCTTCTGAGACCCAATAAGATTTACTTGCTCAGTAAGTTTGCTAAAAAAAAATGTCAGCTAAATTTTCTTCAATTCACACGCTACAAACATAGGGAAACATTGGAGAATTTAGTCTTCCAGGAAATATGAAACAAGAAAATTTTATGAGATGGTCACAACGAGAATATTTCTTGTATTAGATAAGCTCGAGAGACAACCTGATCGATACACCAACAACATGTACAAGAGGTTATCCTTTAAAAATGAGCTAATCAACATTCGGAAATGAATACAGGAGCAACCTTTTTTAATATAGTAATATCATTATCATATTTTGTTTATATTATTGCTCTAGCCCTACTGCTGAGGAAAGCAGAAATATCCTATTAAAATTTCAATGGGCCTTAACTGTGGAAAGCAGTTCTATGCATAAATTTATCGTTTGTTGAAGAATATTTTGTTTGAAATAATTTTTTTTTTTTTAGGTATGTCAAATTTATTGAAGAACCGTGAGTTGTAGAACATACCAATCCTATTTTTTTGTATATATTTAACTTTGTTACCGGAATAACTTTGAAGTTTAATACGCAGTGAAAGGGCTAATCACGAATTAATATAGTTTTGTTTTGAGCGTTTCACAAAGGCGTTCCTCGGGGAGAATGTATTTTTATTATATTTGCAAGAATTGCAAGAGCTCTTATAGTAATGCACTAGTTTCAATATTCGGTAATCAGAAGAACGAGGAAGGTATGTATAAAAGAAACTCGCTAGCTTCAATTCGATGTTCGTGCCTAGTCTTACCTATGGTCATAAATCTTGGGTAATGATCGAAAGAGTACGTTCGCTAATACAAAGGGGTCGGAATGGTATTCGTCGCGAAGAGCTTTTGGAGTAACTTGCTGGATAGAGTGGGTAAATCGGAGACAAGGGAACCGCTACTTCTCCGAATCGAAGGATCACAACTCCGACGCTAAAAAAATAAAAATAATGATTAACGTTACCTTCTCCAATCATACCAACTCATAAAGGCCCAGTTTCAGGATTAATCATTTTTGCCAGCTGAGTGGACTGGAGCAATATGAAATGAAGTATTTTGCTCAAGAACACAAGTCGCCTTGTCTAGGAATCGAAACCTCAATCTTACGATCATCAGTCCAACACCCTAACCACTAATCCACACACCTTCACCAGCTCCGATACTACGGGCATGTGATAAGAATATCTCAGGAAAGACACACTGGATAGGTTTTACGAACAAATCCAACTTGCAGGAGTCCCAGAGATAGGCCATAAACAAGATAGTTGGATAATATTCATAAACTCGGTTGTTCTCGCAGGGGAGATCCAGCCGTATCAATTGGAGACATTTGCTTCTGACAGAACCGATGGAGGGCGTGCTTGAGGACTCTGCTCTAACGATCCTTTCATGATTAAGTGGGTGAAAAAGATGATAGGATATGAATTTCATATCGTATTCCGACAGGGTCGATACAATTCAGTGCCAGTTAAATACTGGATTCGATGGTACTGACTGAACCTATCTCAAGATTGATGTCTAAGTCAGAAACCATTACTCAAAGCGTCGAGCTTACAGAGTCGATTGAAGATCGCAAACTAAAAGTCTTTACATGTTTCTGCGGGATCTTTATATTCTGCGGTCAAATTCCGTCGAGATAGACTTCGCCTTACATACTTTCTGGGTCCATAAAATAAATATCAGTTGAGCATATTTAAAAAAAAAATTTTACCTTTGCAATGAAAGACACTGTAACATAATTCTCGATATTTTCGGCCTTTTCCGTTACTTTCCGGAATGAATTCCTCGGCTTTGTATATAAGTAGTCAATATCAGCCAAGTCTGTCTCGTTATTTCAAATTATGACGGAATCACAATATAACAATAGTTATTTTACAGGCTAGACGAAACGAGATATATATAATATATAATACATATGTAGAAAAAAGTATATATTTACCTCCTAGGTCTGTTATCATCGCTTTATTCTGTGTCGTTTCTCTTTAACCTTCCCTATATTTCAAATTAACCTTGTTGAAAGCATGAATCCAATTTATTTACTATCGAGGTCTTTGTTAATTTCTTCACATGAAAAATGCATGTTCGTTGTATTTGCAACACACACTCTCTCTGTCTCTGTCTCTCTCTCTCTCACACATACACATATATATATATATATATATATATATTGCATAGATGTATACTTATACTTAATTTATGTGAGTAATTTCTATAACCATGCGAAGAAGGCGATAATTGAAACCGCGATCTTAAGGCTTCCTATTTATAAATCATTCCTGATGAAGTTACAGAGTGTTGACTCTTCTGTGACCGTCTAAATATCGCAACGTATCGCTTCTTACAGTCTAAATGATAGCATCCTATGATATATGCAACAGAAATATATTTTGTACGAATCATATTATAATCTGTCATGCGAATAATAGGATATATACAACAATTTATATTATGCATGTTTGCGTACATATGTGCTTGCGTTCTTGCATGCGAGTGCGCGTATGTGTTTATGCGTGAATAAATGCGTGTTCGTGCATGCTTGTGTGTGTGCCTGTGTGTGTGTGTGTGTATGTGTGGCAGTATGTTTGTGAAGATCTCTAATGATGTTACGAGGGAGCTGACATACATCGCTTGATATCGAAAATAACATAAATATTACATACTATATTTACCCTCACACTTGCAAGTGAACACAGAGGCACATCTCTCTCTCTCTCTCTCCCTCTCGCTCTGTCTCTCTCTCTCTCTATATATATATATTCTGTATATACATACATATACATATATGTGAATATATATATATACATATATATATATAACCCCTATCTCAATTGTATATATATATATATATATATATCCATGTATCTATCTATCTGTCTATCTATCTATCCATCCATCCATCCATTCATCCATCCATCTATCTATCTATCTATCTATCTATCTATCTATCTATCTATCTATCTATCTATCTATCTAACGGGCTATTTGTATATGCTTATGTATATATATATATATGTACGCTAACATATACAAATTGCACACACACGCACACACACACGCGCGCATACATGCATATATATATATGTACATATATATGCGTGTATATATTTAAGTATTATGTGTGTCTGCGCATGCGCGTGAGTGCGTGTGTGTGTGTATGCATGTATTTTAAGTCGTTTTCTTTGTATTTCCAAATATATTTATTAATCTTCATTTGGTGCAACGTATGAATTTTCGTTAGACATAAACAAGTTCGTATGACAGCCAAATGCTTATGTATGTACGTACGTATGTGTGTATGTATGTATGTATGTATGTATGTATGTATGTAAATATGCATCCATACATACCAGTACGACTGTACTCATGCATGTAATTATGTATGTATGTATCTATGTATGTATATTTGGTTGTTTGGTTGTAGTCCCAGATCGTTCAAGACGGAGTAAAATTATGGTGAAAATTGTTCCAGCGCCGATCACTCGATAAGTCTATAACTTTCTTTCTCTTCTTTCTTCCTTTCTTCCTTCCTTCCTTTCTTTCTTCCTTCCTTTCTTTCTTCCTTCCTTCCTTCCTTCTTTCTTTCTTTCTGTCTTCCTTCCTTTCTTTCTTCCTCCCTTTCTTTCTTCCTTTATTCCTTCCTTCCTTCCTTCCTTTCTTTCTTTCTTTGCCATACTTCAGTTCGTTCTGCCTATCTTTTATTTTCATTTATAAGAGTCTATATCATTTCTACTACAGGCATATGGCCTGGAATTTGAGGGGAGAAGGATAGTCGATCCGATCACATCGACCCCAGCGCTTGGCTGGTACTTAATTTATCGACCTCGAAAGGATGAAAGGTAAAGTCAACTTCAGCGGAATGTTTCGTTCAAGTACAAAACGTGTGGCCTAGTCCAGGAATTCAAACCGCAATTTTACAATCTTGCGTGCCACACTCCTAACCACTAAACCACGCACCTCCACAAACCAACAGAATAAGTACGAAAGTTTGAAAGAAAGAGAAAAAAGGACGTGGATGGATTTCTTCAAGGATACACGCCAAGGCCTGCCCCAGCATAGCTGCTGTTTGATGATTGAAACCAGTAAAATATAATAGACTACAGGTAACAAAGCACACTGCAAATTAAACAAGACTGTAAGCATTTAAGAATATAGACGTATATTTAACGAAGAGTCATGAATTTGCTTCAGTTCTTCCAAGGTGTTTTACACAAATACATTTTCTTTTCTACTCTAGTCACAAGGCCCGAAATTTGGGGGCAGGCGCGTCAGTGGATTACGTCGACCCAAGTACGCAACTAGTACTTAATTTATAGACCCCGAAAGGAGAAAGGCAAAGTCGGCCTCGACGGAATTTGAACTCCGGACGTAAAGACAGACGAAATACCTATTTCTATTTCTTTACTACTCACAATGGGCTAAATACAGAGAGGACAAACAAGGAAAGACAAATGGATTAAGTCGATTACATTGACCCCAGTGTGTAACTGGTACTTATTTTATCGACCCTGAAAGGATGAAAAGTAAAGTCAACTTCGGTGGAATTTGAACTCAGAACGTAATGGCAGACGAAATACCGCTAAGAATTTCACCCGACGTGCTAACGATTCTGCCAGCTCGCCGCCTTATATTTATGTACCTATCAACTATACAGTGTTGGCCAAAAGTCACCTGGCAGTAAATGAAAACCATTTAATTCCGAGCTTAATTCATGTTTAACTACTGAAAGAATTTAATAAAAGTAGCTAAATATGGAACATCAAGAAAATTGTTCAAACTGAAGTCCTACTTGAGCGATACATTTTACCATTCGAGTCAATACAGAATTACAAATAGTAATCATGGAATTTTGATTGACTGTCGGATGACTTTTGGCTAACCATGTATATGCTCAGGTACAACACACACATCAAAGCTCCCAGATTCTTACGCTAGGCCACACGTTCTTACATGCACATTCGAGCAAGTGTGTGTGCGTGTGTGTTCTGTGTCTAAGTGATGCTTGTGTTTGAATGGGTTTTGTGAGACTGTAAAAGAAATTATATATTAAGTAATTTATTAACCTTCAATATTCCTGTGGTCGTTATTTGAAGAAATAATTGGCGCGAATCTTTCAAAGATCGATGCGTTGAAAACGTTTATGGTATAGACATAAATACAGGCATACATACATGCTTACATATATCTATGCACCAGTACCTATACACCACACATACGCACACCCACGCCAGCGCAGACACGCACACACACACACACACACACAACACACACACACACACACACACACAGATAGAGAGATGAATTTCTACCTAAAGGCACACATAAATATGCAAACGTATATAAATTGATATAGAGAGATGCATTGTTATATATACATATATATATATATATATATATATATATATATATATATATATATATATATATATATATATATATATATATATATATATATATATACACACATGCATATATATTATCTATGTATATTATCTATCTGTCTATCTGTCTCTCTTAAGATATATATATATATATATATATATATATATATATAATATATATATATATATTATATTCATATACTTATACTATATATATCATATACTTGAATATATAAGTATATATAACATATATATATATTTATATATGTACATATATATATATATATGAACACACCTGCCCATAACGAGAGAGGGAGTCTCGAATTTGTAATCTAATCGATTTCATGTAAAAAAAAAAACATAAAATACAAACTAAAAATATCTAAACAGATATTAAAACAAATTAATACACAATAAAACAGCAGTAACTAAATCCACGTTTCATTTAATAACACCCAAGTAAGTTAGACAAGCAAACAAAAAAAAAAAAGATAAAGAAAAAGGAAAAAAGAAAGAAAAGAAAAGAAAGAAGAAAACAATATAAAACATTCTTAACAACAACAAAAAAAAACATTAAATACAACAAATAATTAAATACAAGCAAAAAGGAGAAAAATATAAAAAAATATCATTTAATGAAAAACAATGTAGCAAAACAATAAATTTAGTTGTTATTAGTTTTGTTATTACTTTTATTGTTCTTCTTCTTATTGTTATTGTTATCATCAATAAGTGTGTTCCGGAGGTCTGTCGGTTTTGTAATAAGAATAGATTGTCGACACTCGGGAGACCGGACATAAAATAATTGAAATAATTAAAATGGTGACCGCCATTACAATGTCTGGACGCCATTTTGAATTTTGTTTTGCTTTTCTTTTTTGACGAAGCAGGGTAAAAGCAGTCAGAGAGTTTCGTACGGTTCTACCTGATCCAGACACGCGCGCGTGCACAATGTTCGCAGACACACACACACACGCACACACACACACACACATACACACACACATACACACACACAGACAGACACACACACACACAGAAGTATACGCTCAAATACACACACCACACACATGTAAGTTCGTGCACTGTCAAACATCTCTCTCTCTCTATCTATCTATCTATATGTCTCTGTCTCTGCATATATATATATATATATATATATATATATATGATGGACTTCTTTCTCTTTCCGTCCACCAAATTCACTCACAAGGTTGTGGTCGGCCCGATGCTATAGCAGAAAATAGTTGCTCAAGTTGCCACGCATCGCAACCACGCCTGTATATAAATATATACATATATGCGTGTATGGGTGTGTGCGTGTATGTGTGAGTGTGTATTTATATACATATATCAAAAGGAATACAAAAAACACGGACGGGTCATTTGAAGTTTTCTTTCCTCAGTCGAGTTCCAGATTATCTTTGCAATTTCAACTCGAGATTGCTCCAATCTGGCCAGCCCCAAGAAAAAACTAAGCTAAGAGCACTAGATTCCTTGGAAGTAAATAGCGAATATATATACATATGTATACATATATATATATACGAGGGGCGTTCAAAAGTAATGCCTCTGACCCACTTGTAGTTGTTTGATCTAGCTGAAAGTTTGCATGTGCAATTATTTATATCTCTATAGATTAAGTGGAAAATTACAGCTCTGAACTAATTGTGGTTTCTGATTTACAGGTGTTTGAACTGAGTCAAGTGTGAAATGGAGCCTGTTGAGTGTCGAGCAGTGATCCGCTTTTTGTATTTGAAAGGACGCACACCACATGAGACTTTTGATGAAATGAAAGTAACTTATGGTGATGATGCCCCATCATATGACCTTGTAAAACGCTGGCATCGTGAATTCAAACATGGTCGGAACTCTGTGGAAACAGCTCCCAGATCTGGTCATCCCCCTTCTGCCATTGATGAGGCATCTGTCCGTCAAGTTGAGGCTGCTATTTTGGAAGATCGACGCATAACTATTCGCCAAATAGCCCATGAGGTCAAGATTAGTACCGGGTCTGTGGAAACTATCATTCATGACCATTTGCATATGCAAAAGGTGTCTGCCAGATGGATTCCCAGGTTTCTCACACCTTTCCAGAAGCAAGAACGCGTCGAGTGCTCGAGGATGAATTTGGAGATGTGCCAAGAAGATGAGTCAAAATTTTTCAAAAGACTGATTACACAGGATGAAACCTGGGTCCATCATTATGATCCAGAGACCAAAGCCCAGTCAATGCAGTGGAAGCACCGTGACTCACCTCCTCCAAAGAAGGCAAGGGTGCAACCCTCCGCTGGCAAGGTCATGCTCACAGTCTTCTGGGACCAGGACGGAGTAGTGATGACAGATTTCCTGGCAAAGGTACCACAATTGCAGGAGCCTATTATGCTTCACTTTTGAGGAATTTAAGAGAAGCTATCAAAATCAAGAGGCGGGGCAAGATCAGCAAAGGCATCCTCCTCTTGCAGGACAACGCTCCGGTCCACAACTCGCGTGTCGCCAGATCAGAAGCACAGGCGTGCGGCTATGAACTCCTCCCCATCCCCCCTACTCTCCTGACTTTGCACCCTCTGATTTTCACCTCTTCCCTGCCATGAAGTTGTTTTTGAAAGGAAAGCGTTTCCCAGATGATGCAGCCTTGATTTCTGAAGTCACGTCGTGGTTGGAGGACCAAGCTGGGGTCTTCTACAAAATCGGTCTCCAGAGCTGCATCAAACAATGGGAGAAATGCATAACTCTGGGTGGTTCCTATGTAGAAAAAGACTAATAACTGTGCCAAGTTTCGTTGCTCTACTGCTAGGGGAAGTGGGTCAGGGGCATTACTTATTGAACGCCCCTCGTATATATATATATATATATATATATATATATATATATATACATACATACATACATATGTGCGTACATATATATATGTATGTATGGATATATATATATATATATATCACCTTCGAAGCGTAGAGTAGATGAAACCATGGCGACTGAAGAAGGGGCTTTTTCCTTGTGTTATTTGTCTTGTACTCTATTTTTTTGTTGTTTAAGAAAAATGTCCATTTCCTTGGGTTTGTGTCTAAGTTTTCGTTTCTCATTGTGTTCGACGTCTTTTTGGCGTCCTGTACTCATATATGCGTGTATATATACATGTAGAGGTAGGTACGTACATATATGTATATATATATGCATATGTTTTATTTATTAATATATTATATATATATATTTATATATATATATGTATTCACATATAGATATACATATGCATACACACACGCATATTACACGTAAATGTATATATACATTTGCATGTACACATTATATAAACACACGCTCTTAGGCACAGGCACCAGTAAAAATAACATTGAATGACATTAGGAAACTACGTCTGCACACATGCTGTTAAATAAGCAAACACTTTCGACTCATAGTGCACACGTGCAGATGTATTTGTTATGAGATACAAGCACAGTTACTAAAAAAGATGTGTTTACATACATGAATACATACATTCATGCTTACATACATACGAGCATGCATATGTATGTAATATATTCAATTGCAAATCACCCACAGAGGTAAATATGCAACGTACATAGAAAAATTGCCAGACAAACGTATACAGATGTACAAGTACAGAAACCATACACAGACGTAAAAACCATATGCGCACACACAAACACACACAAACGCGCGTGCGCGCGTTCCCTGCCTCTCTTTCTCTCTCTGTCACTCACAGCGTAATAAGAGACATCGACGCAAACAAGGGACTTCGTTATACGCACATAAACATAAACGTCCACGATACGTGAGTGCCCGCCTTTACCACAAGCCGACCGGAAACAGCAGTCGCGTGCGTGACGTCACCGAATAATGGCGTAATGCTTGAGGGTAACAAATTGATAATGGAATAAAAAGATGAAATAAGTAGCTTTGGAAAAACAAACAGATAGATAAAAATAAATAAAAATAAATAAACAAGATGACAACATTTTTCTCAAATAAACAGAATGGATTACATAAACGAAATCTGTAAAATAAACAAACAAAAAATTAAAACAAGATGTCTGCGAAAAATTTGCTTGTTTGGATGTTGCTTTTTTCAGCTCTTAATTAGTTGTAGTTGCTTTTTATCCCCAATCAGTTTTTAGGCAGCAACCCTGTTAACAAAACCGTTCTTTCCATGAACGTCATGTCTGTGTGTTTATGTTTATCGAGATCTACGTTGTCTAATGATTAATGTTCTTTATGTAAAAAAGTTCGATGTAATTTGAGGGAGATTTGGCCATTATTGGCGTGGAGCAAGCATGGACAATAGTTTTCGAGAAGCGGGCTGTATCAAAAACAGCTCATCTTCAGGCGAGCCGCATCACTGAAATGATCAAGGTAATTATGCATTGGCTGGCCATTTGGAATGACTGCCGGGCCGCAGTTTGATTATGAGGAGCGTTGAGCCTTCCTCCTTGTTATGCCGCACGTTCGGATGACCTCTACTCAACTTCTCCTCTACTCTCCTACTCGTCTAGTCTACCTTAACGTCTAGACTTCTCCCTCTATATCTATGTATTGGGCTAGCCTACTTCATCGCCTGGGGGCGTCCACACAACATCCTTGAATTTGATTATGAATAGTTCTTATTCTTTTTTGGCAGTAATATTAGTGATTAGCTTCAGGTCAGCCCTGAGCATTGCAAACCTATTTTTATTAGTTATTGTTGATGCTTCTCAGCTCTTCCGCCAGTCCTGAGATAGCCAATTTGTGATCAAAAGAGTTCTAGCAATGACCTAATCACTTATATAAACGTACTTTATTGATTTGAGTACGGTTTGATTTGAGAGGGAATTGGTTGCTATTTTTACCAGGTCGAGCGACAACGTAGACACCTTCTCATTTCTGCTGTTGCTGCTGCTGCTGCTGCTGCTACTGTTGTTGTTGTTGTTGTTTCCGTTGTCGTCTCTGTCGATATTGTTGTCGCTTAGCCCCCAGAACACGCCTCAGCGAGCGAGCAAGTATCTTTTCAAAAGTGATCCAGCAATGACCTACCTATCTGTATTTTGCATGTTCGAGGGGTCGCATTTCGTTGCTACCTCTGGTATATAAAACGAACTAAATTGCAACTATAACGCTGGCTTTCCGGACAATGGTGATACAAAATTTCTTATAATCCGCACTAATTTATGAGCAGGAACTTCAAATTCTCACGGCCACCAGACCAACTTATTGGTATTTTGCAAAGATTAGTACCCTGTATAGCTAACTCGTATCATGTTAATGCACAAGCATTTATATTTTGTGTATCTTCTAACATGTACCCTTCACTTGTTTCAGTCGGGAGACTGCGGCCATAGAATTTTAAGTCCAACAAATCTTGGTACTTATTTTGTCGGTTTCTTTTGCCGAACCATGAAGCTACAGGGACGTAAGCACACCAGCACCAGTTGCCAAGCGATGTGTGTGTGGTGTGTGTGTATGTGTGTGTGCGAGTGTGTATGTGTGTGTGTGTACCGGCAAACAGACACAAAGACGCACACGCGCGCGTGCACACACACACACGTGCACACACACACACACACACGTGCACACGCATCTATATATATATAAAGCAGAAACTGTCTCTCTATGTGTGTGTGTGTGTGTGTGTGTGTGTGTGTGTGTGCAAGTTCGAAGGTTTATAACTCGAGTTCCACTTTACCGATTCGATTGAAATTTCAGACATGCATTTGGTATGTTTCGAGGCATGTTTCAGTCATAACAACTGCTTCCATCAATGTTCGGTTTTCACAAAAACTCGATCGATAATTATCGATTTTTTTCCAAAAGTCGTTCGATTTTGATCAAACTTGACATACTTATGCATTCTTACCCAAGGGTTTTCGTTTCGTTATTATTGTTTTCAAATTCCGTTTCGTTAAAGCAGGCCATAGCGCCAGAACCATTGAGCCGAATTAAACCAAACTCGGTAAACGAATGCATTTTCACCCAATGAGTTTTATGCCATGGTTCATTTAATTAAATTGCGCTTTGTTTGAGCACAATTCGACAAACTCACAGTCGAACAAAATGCCTTTCTTGAGGTAACTCCTGATTTGTTTTTCTCAGAACACTGACCCCATTCCTTCTCCGATGCATAAACAATTAATCTCCTCCATGATGTGCACACACATTGTGACCCCACATGAACTCAAAATAGCCACTGTCAATAGCAGTAAACATCCGGCACTAAGGTTTTCCATTGCAATAAATGAAAACGATTTCTATGTGTAGCATGAGATAGTTAAAGCAATAACAGCCTCTGCACTGCACAAGCTACTGGTAGGTACTTACTGCTTCCTTCATCCATTTCACTAGCAGTAGTAATCGGCGTTGCACGGGTCTTAATAAATTACCATGAAACTGCGGAAACATGAGGCCTTACACTTGAGAAAAGACGGTTTTGGGTGTGACATTGTTAAAGCAATAACCTTGGTAACCTCTTCTCTTTCAATGAGTTATATTTTTGCGCTGTTTACGGTTTCCGTGCACAAGTGCTTTTGGGCGAAGCCGGGTCAAACCGCTGAACAACCAGACTTGTTGCTGGTAGTGTTAATATTAATTCACAAAGCTTCGTTAACTGGGGCAAAGCTTCATCTAATCCACTATTATGCAGAATGTAAAGTAAATCCTGAACGGATTTTGCTTTTAATTCAGCATCTTTCTACAAAGCAGTAAATTCGCTTCTTAACTTTTGGTTGTCGAAATGGTCTCCATAAGATGTTTCCTGGACGTCGTTATTTTATTTCATTAGACCGAGAAGTACTAAAAAATGTAATTCATTTAAATTTTGACATCGTATCTCAATTTGCTCGCAAATTAAATCGATAATTTTGTAGAATAGCTGTATGTTTATTTCTTCTGTTTCAAGCGCATTTTTTTTCTTTCTTCATTTGAGGATAAATGCCATCAACGTTAGCCCAAACTTTAGAAAAATTTATGCTTTTTTTCTTTCAAAACATTCACAATTTCATTTATTTTAGGAATACAGTAGGATTTTTCAAATG
Source organism: Octopus sinensis (assembly GCF_006345805.1). Classification (NCBI taxonomy): domain Eukaryota; kingdom Metazoa; phylum Mollusca; class Cephalopoda; order Octopoda; family Octopodidae; genus Octopus; species Octopus sinensis. Next base: position 11,173,234 of record NC_043013.1, read on the forward strand.
TTTTTTTTTTTTCTGGAGGATATCAAAATGCTGCATTTGTGTAAATAAAAATACCTCCAAACACATTTAACAAAAAATTGAATTCACAATTTTGTAAATTAGAATACCACGCCAGAGTAAAAATTTTATCATTATGTAGCTTGTTATTCTCTTTAAGTAAACATTTTTCTGGTTGAAATACACTGAAAAATGCCAACACAGCAGTCAAAAAATCGTAAAAATAAATAGGGATTTTCATAAAAAAAAGCACCTTGTTGATGTAAATAATTTTTTGTGTTAACATGGTCCGATATGAATTTTATCTTCTATGGAAGGAAGACCAAGCCTTCTTCTATCATACTCTCAATTTTGGTCAACTTGCGCCGCAGGGTCTCGGAAGAGATAATATTAGTTGAAGGCTACCAAACCTGCCATACACAGACAACTTCAGCTTTATATATAATATATATATATATAATATATATATATATATATATATATTATATATATATATATATATATATGTATCTGACGGGCTTCTTCCAGTTTCCTTCTACCAAATCCACTCACAAGGCTTTGGTCGGCCCGAGGTCATAGTAGAAGACACTTGTCCAAAGTGCCACACAGTGGGACTGAATCCCGAAACATGTGGTTGGAAAGCAAGCGTCTTAACACAGCCATTTGTTTAATTTACAGTCTGTTATCCGCTTTGACTGTCTCTCTTTCTGAAAATTCAGTAATCCGACTAAGCTTTGGAATCAAAAGTTCTACGAAAGTGTTGTTGCACATGTATGCACATGTTGCCTCGTGGATTCGTTTAAGATGACATACAGTGTGATTTGTCGGATATACCCTTGCTACTTCTAGCATGTGTGGAGGTGCAATGGCCAAGTGGTTAGGGCAGCGGACTCGCGGTCATAGGATCGCGGTTTCGATTCCCAGACCGGGCGTTGTGAGTGTTTATTGAGCGAAAACACCTAAAGCTCCACGAGGCTCCCGCAGTGGATGGTGGTGATCCCTGCTGTACTCTTTCACCACAACTTTCTCTCACTCTTACTTCCTGTTTCTGTTGTACCTGTACTTCAAAGGGCCGGCCTTGTCACTCTCTGTGTCACGCTGAATATCCCCGAGAACTACGTTAAGGGTACACGTGTCTGTGGAGTGCTTAGCCACTTACACGTTAACTTCACGAGCAGGCTGTTCCGTTGATTCGGATCAACCGGAACCCTCATCGTCGTGACCGACGGAGTGCTTCCAACTTCTAGCATATTGAGCAAACACGTAGAGGCTCTCCCATTCGTGCGATTGTTTACAGGAAAGCTATATAAGTTAGTCTGATTTGCTGTTGTCGGTTGGTCGTTCATCTGTGTAATGGAGACTCGAAAATTGGAGTTGTTTATATTAACGAACAGGAAATGAAAGAGTTTGTTTAAAGTCGAAGTGAAGTATGGAACAGAATCAGAAAATTACTTGAGGAAATTTTTATTAAACACACTCTTTTATGTAGTTTCTTTATTTTTTTATGTATATTTCTTTCACATGTTTGTTTAAATTTGATTGTTTGTTTCGTGAATACTTTTCTTACATTTTCTACACTTTCTTACACACACACACACACACACACACACACACACACACACACACATATGCACTTAGATATTTTTACGTGCCTACTCATCCTTCGCCCACTTGTTTGAATTAAAAATAATATATATTATATATAATACATATATATATATATATATATATATACCATACATACAGACATACATCTATACATACATACATACATACATACATACATATACACACAGACGAGGTCTGATAAAATTAGTATCCGGACATATTAACAAAGCTAAAGCACGTAGAGTAAAGATATTGTTATACATCGCTGGTCACAATGTCGGATATACCTTTGCATTGTTTTAGCCTTCAAATGACGCCACACCGCTGGCCAGGAGAGCAGGCCAACAATCTCCAGTGATAGAAGTGGGGCTGGAGCAACATGAAATGAAATGTTTTGCTCAAGAACACAACGCGCTGCCCAGTCAAGGTATCGTACCCGCGATCTAGCGATCGTGAGTGCAACAGCCTAACCACTAGGCCACACGCCTTCGCACAGCATATATATATATATATATATATATATTTATATATGCATGTGTGTTGTGATAGTATCACGCATTAAAATGCTTCCCCGTTTGCTGCCACCTGCCTTGTTAATTTCGCGGTTGAAATGGAAGAAAGAGAGAGAGAGAGAGAGAGAGAGAGAGAGAAAGAGAGAGGAAGAGAAAGGAGGCGAAGGGAGAAAGATAGAATGAATGGAGGTGGAGAGTTTCGATGAAGAGCGAGAAGACGAAGGGAAAGAAGAAAGGAAGGTCCAGTTTTGAAAGTCGAACAGTAAAGAAGAAAAGGAGAGGAGAAGGACTTCCAACAGCGAAAGATAATAGAAGAAAGACAACGAGGGAAGGAGGGAGGAGTAAAGAAGATGAATAAGGTGTCGCGATGTAAAGGGAGGTGGGAGGAGCCGGAATGAAGTGTGAAACGTGAAGAGTGGTAGTTCACGCCCTCTGTGAGATGTAGAAATGAGATGCAAAAAGGAGAAAGAGAGAGGGAGAGAGAGAGAGAGAGAGAGAGAGAGAAGGGTATTGGCTAAAATAAATAAATATAGGATTATGATAATTAATCTTAGAAGGGAAGCTAAAGCGTCATGCTGGAGCAAAATATAGAATAGAAAAAAACATAAATAATAAATACGCAAAACAACTAAGGTAATAGATATAGGGGAGTAGAAATGGGGGATGTGACAAAGATGGGGGAGAAAAACGATGTAGGTTGATGATGATGCTGACAACGACGACGACGACGACGACGATGATGATGATGATGGTAATGATGATGATGATGATGATGATGATTGTAATGATGACAACAAGGAGGAAGACGACAGCGACGACGACGACGGCGGCGACGATAATGGTGATGATGATGATGATGGTGGTGGTGGTGGTGGTGGTGGTGGTGGTGGTAGTAGTGGTGGTGATGGTGCTGACAACGACAACAAAGGTGGTGGCTGTAATGCTGATGATGAGGAAGAGAATAACGACGACGAAGAGAGAATAAAAGAATTGAGGAAAGAAGAAAAGAAAGAACGAAAGAATGAAATGTATAAATAAAGGAAAGGAAGAAAGAAAGAAAGAAAGAAAGAAAGAAAGAAAGAAAGAAAGAAAAGGAAGGAAAACGGAAATTGAAATTGCACGAGGGCATCTCTGCTCCAACATTAGTTATCTCTCTCTCTCTTTCTCTCTCTCTCTCTTTCTCCCTTTTTGACACGGTACAATAACAACAACAAGAAACACTAAGAATATAATCAAATAAATAAAGATGGAGGAAGAGGAAAGAGCTAGGAGAGGCTGATGGGAAGATAAGCGGAAATCAAGAAATAAAGGTATAGAACAACAATGACAGGACCGCTACAGCAAATACGGTACACACACACACAATGTGTATGCATGTACGTGTGTTTCAGCGTCTACCTGTCACCTCAGTGTCGAGAGAGAGAGAGAGAGAGAGAAAAAAAGAAAATAATAATTATCTGTCACTTTGAACTCTGGCGATGACTTTTCACTTCCTATTGTTTTATTGGGAGTATGACCCAAAGCTGTTCTTCATTTATTATTCACCGGACTCGAACGCTGGACGAATGGGAGAAAAGACAGACTACTACTTAGCAAGGCATTCTGGTTTTGCTTTCAAAACTTTCTTGAAGCCACCACCCCTCATCCCATCAGTAAATATTTGAGCACCGAACATCGTGCCATACTCGTATTGTTAGTTCAAATTAAGGCGGCAAGCTGGCAGAATTGTCAAACCGAATAAAATGCTATCGGGACCATTCCAAAATTTCAGGCACGTGCCTATAACAGTAAATATATTTCTTTACTGCCCACAAGGGGCTAAACACAGAGGGGACAAACAAGGACAGACAAACGGATTAAGTCGATTACATCGACCCCAGTGCGTAACTGGTACTTAATTTATCGACCCCGAAAGGATGAAAGGCAAAGTCGACCTCGGCGGAATTTGAACTCAGAACGTAACGGCAGGCGAAATACGGCTACGCATTTCGTCCGGCGTGCTAACGTTTCTGCCAGCTCGGAGTTCAAAAGACGGGCGACTGGCAGAATCATTAACGCACCGGATAAATATGATTAACGGCATTTCGTTCGTGTTAGTCCATAGATACCCATACAAAATGAAGTCTTAAAATTTTACTTGGATAAAACGTTATGGTAAGCTTTCACAATCTGGAAGAGAAGGACAGTATGCAACTGTTAGCTACGGGTGTCGACTGCCTATTGAACGTTTCGTACGCTCAGTCAGATGTCTCCCAGCGTGTTCATGTCCAACTAAGTAGGAGTAGGCTTTGCGTTACGAAAACGCAACCAGGGGTATATATGAGTTCTGAGTTCAAATTCTGCCGAGATCGACTTTGCCTTTCTTTCTTCCTTTTGGGATCGATAAAATAAACATCAGTTAAGCGCTGGGAGTCAATGTAATCCATTTCCCCTTCACCTCTTAAAATTGCAGGCCTTGTGCCGAAAAAAGAAATGTTATTATTTGAGCCCAAAAGGCGGCAACGTGGCAGAATTGTTAGCACGCCGGATAAAATGTTCAGTGTGATTTAGTCCATCATAATGTTCTTAGTTTAAATTCCGCCGGAGTCAATTTTGTCTTTCATACACTCGGGATCAATAAATTAAGGTACCAGTTGAACACCTGGGTCGATCATATCGATTAAAATCTTCCTTTAAAATCCAGAGGTTGTATCTATAAGCAGAAAAGCTGGATTGAGTCCAAATCTGCAGAGGTTGACTTTACCTTTCATCTCTCAAGCGTCGATAATATGAAGTACCAGTCAAGTTCTAGAGTCGATGGTATCGGCTACTTCCCATTGCCGAATCTTGCTACAATCATATGAGTTCAAATCCGCCCGAGCCAACCTTTCCTTTGGACGAGATGCGAAGCGATGTTTTGTTACGTGTTCAAATGCCACGTTGTTTACTTTGTCTTGTGAATTTAATTTATCGACCAGCTTAAAAGCATTACTTGATATGGTTAACCGATGCCTTTAACGGAGCTCCGCTTTGTTGTAAGACACTTTCTGAAATTCACTATAATCGTGCCTTAGCCGAGAACAAAAACCAGACTGTTCATTACATAAATAATCATATTAACTTTCAGAAATTAATTACAAATTCTCTTAACATTTCACGTCATTTTATTTACTTTCTCTCGCTTAGAGGGAAAGTTTAATTAATTACGAAATTTTGGGGAAACGGTATTAATTACTTTGCTCTTTAACGTAATTGGTTTTCGACCATTTTTGCTTAGGGACTCCTTTTGATTCCTACTTTACTCGGATGGTCCCCATAGTCATTTACTGTCTGAAATCTCCTATTAGGCGCAGGTGTAGCTGCGTGGCAAGAAACTTGCTTTCCAACCACATGGTTCTGGGTTCAGTCCCACTGCCGTGGCACCTTTGGCAAGTGTCTTTTAACATAGCCACGAGCCAACCAAGCCTTGTGAGTGGATTTATAAAACGGAAACTGAAAGAAGCCCGTCGTATATATATATATATATATATATATATATATATATATATATATATATAAGTATATATATATTTATATCGATATATATATATATATAATATATATATATATATATAATATATATATATATATATATATATATATATGTATGTATATATATGTATATAATATATAAAAGCCTTGTGAGTGGATTTGGCAGACGGAAACTGAAAGAAGCCCGTCGTATATATGTATACATATATATATATATATATGTGCGTTTGTTTGTGTGTCTGTGTTTGTCCCCCTAGAATTGCTTGACAACCGATGCTGGTGTGTTTATGTCCCCGTCACTTAGCGGTTCGGCAAAAGAGAACGATAGAATAAGTACTGGGCTTACAAAGAATAACTCCCGGGTCGAGTTGCTCGATTTAAGGCGGTGCTCCAGCATGGCCGCAGTCAAATGACTGAAACAAGTAAAAGAATAACAGAATATATATATATAAAGTAATTGTAATAAACCTCATTAAGGGATCATAAATCCAATGAAAATACTGGTTAGTTACCAATCTATAGAAAGGTCAGCAATAAGGTAATCATATGAACTATGGTTCATCTATATATATATATATATATATATATATCTAAAGAATAAGGAGAAAATTTGTAAGAGATTCGGGTGTGATTTGACTATTCCATTTTTTCTCTTATATCGACTACATTATCTTTTCCCCTTTTAAAACAGTAAAGCGTGATTGAAGAAATTTGGTTCTTGCCTCTAGCAGGTTGAGTGAATACAGAAGCTTTACTCGTTGTCTCGTCATCTCCATTTTTGGGGCCTTTTTTATGTTTTTACAATTTTGTCTTCCATAATTTGCAGCCATTAAAGTCATCAAAAGTTCGCCATGTTTATTCGACCGCGTCTCCGCACTCCCTCGTAATATGGAAGTACTGAAGGAGTTATAGGTGTGTTTGTAATGGGCTTATTGTGGTGAGTGATGTTGGGAGACCAAGAGAACATGGGAAAAATAGGGAGAGAGAGAGAGGAAGAGAGAGAGCAGGGAGAGAGACCTGCGAGAAGGAAGTGAAATGAATGGCAAGCAGTCCATGAGTATTAAAAATAAGGATAATTAGATCAACAACAAGGCAGGAAAATATATGTTATATGAATGTAAGAGTTCTTTGTATTGATCCTAGGTACTTTATTGAAATTGTGAGGATGGACGGTATAAAGTTATGCTCTGTGAGATTAGAGTTAGAAGGTGATAAAGCGTGGAAAGAAATACCGCAAGGCATTTTGTACAACGCTCCAACGTCTCTGCAAATCTACCGTCCTAAATTCTTGGGCATATCGTAAATAATGGAAATTTGAAGAAAGAAAAATTGGCCTATTAAATCCACTTAATACGTTCAGTAAGTTGATACTCATTTTTTTTTTCATATTCATTTGTTTTCATCCCAGGAGGATGAAATGTAAAGTCGACCCGAGCTGGATTTGAGCCAAGAACGTAATGAGATACAACAGAGATAAATACTTCAAATTTTTTACCTAACCGTCTGATGATTCTGCCAATTAGCCACACTTTCTAAACAATAATTTCTAATATAGTTACAGGTAAAAGAAAAGATCTCCATCGGTCACAAATGACCATAGGATTGCACCTAGAAAGTCTCCTCCCACCGCCAAAGACTGGGGGAGGTTGTTTTATGGAAGACCGGCACTTGCCCATGCATACCAGCCTCTCCTCTCCGTGTCACCGATACAAGGCAAAGGCCGATACAACTTGGCACCAGTGACTTTGCAACTCATTTCTGCAGCTGAGTGAACTGGAGTATCTTGCTCATGAAATAAAGTATCTTGTACAGTCCGGTACGGAAATCGAAATCACTACCTCATGATCCACGCTGCAGTAAAATATTATCTGCAACATCAGTTTTTCCGGTAATTTAGCGCGCCAAAATAGTAGTCACGAGTGCAATAGGTAGGACTGTTTTACAAGTCTGACTTTGTGCGGACATCCTAGTATGCAGTCCTGCAAATTATATTCATCTGGACGGTCGTACCGATGATCTACAGGCAATTACGTAAGTAAGATTACGTAATTTGTTGATAGTGAAACATGTATACGAATAATCCATATTTTTATTACTTTTTCTTTTATGTTGCTCGATTACGTTTTGGTTATTTTGCTAAATTTTTCTTGAGAACACTTCTTAGTAGTGAGACCGTAGCGGATCTATTTCTAGCATAAGGGTGTCCACATAGTGGTTTCCCTCTAATATATATATAATACATACATATATACGCGCACACACACGCATAAACAGTAAAAGTTGAAGGCTAATCTTAACATTGGCTTTTATTTGTTTCAGTTATTACAAACACAATACACAGGCACACGTTATATATACATACAGCATACATGTGTACATGCATACGTACAGATATACATATATAGATATATACGCACACATTTACCGTCTATTTCCGTCGTTCAAATCCACTCAGAAGGCTGTGGTCCAACTGGAGCTATAGTAGAAGACACTTACCAGAATGCCACGCAGTGGAACCGAGTACGAAAGCATGTGATTACGAAGCAAGCTTCTTAACACACGTCTTTGCTTGACTTTATGTATGTATGTATGTATGTATGTATGTATGTATGTATGCAAGCATGCATGTATGCATGTATGTATGCATGCATGCATGCATGTATGTATGTATGAATGTATGTATGCCTGTATGCATGTATGCATGTATGCATTATGTATGTATGTATGTATGCATGCATGCATGTATGTATGCATGTATGTATGTATGCATGTATGTATGCATGCATGCATGTATATATGTATGTATGCATGCATGCATGTATGTATGTATGTATGTATGAATGTATGTATGTCTGTATGTATGTATGCATGTATGCATTATGTATGTATTATGTATGTATGCATGCATGTATGTATGCATGCATGTATGTATGTATGCATGTATGTATGCATGCATGCATGTATATATGTATGTATGTATGCATGTATGTATGTATGTATGTATGCATGTCTGTATGCATGAATGTATGTATGCATGTATGTATGTATGCATGTATGTATGTATGTATGTATGTATGCATGTATGTATGTATGTATGCCTGTATGCATGCATGTATGTATGTATGTATGTATGTATGTATGTATGCATGCATGTATGTTTGTATGCATGCATGTATGTTTGTATGTATGCATGCCTGTATGCATGAATGTATGTATGTATGCATATATGTATGTATGCATGAATGTATGTATGCATGTATGTATGTATGCATGTATGTATGTATGTATGCATGTATGTAGATATGTATATGTGAGAGTGGATGTGTACAAACATATATTGCAAAATGTGCACACGGACAAAGGAGGCTTACAGGTAAAATGGAAAGGCCTCTCTAACACACGCGCGGAGGTTTGATCACTTCATTAGTTGTTCATTAGAAATCGTGGAAACTTTAGCACCAAAGACAATATTATTCTATGAGTATCCATAAGTCGTTGGAGAGGTGGAATCTTTCTGATTTGAATCAGTATTTCTAATTTTCTTCCAGTTGTTTTCAAATTCGGGATATGGATTATGCTTCGTATACTAATTATGAACATGAAAATCATTTTTCATATAAATGTATAATTAATGCGTGTGTATAAGGGAGAGACAAAACAAAAATGACCATGCGTGGTTATGTGATGAGAAGTTTGCATCCCAAAAGCATGGTTTAGTGTTCAATCCTACTGTGTATGTGTATGTGAGTGTGTGTGTGTGTGTGTGTATGTGTGTGTGTGTGTGTGTGTGTGTGCGTGTGTGTGTAAGGGGGAGAGAAATCAAAAATGGTCTCCTGATGTAGATTCCAGAAAAAATGGATACAAAGTAATACACAAAACACACACACACACTCACACATAGATGTGAGAGTACACATATATGTCTATATGTATATGTATATATATATATATATATATATATATGTGTGTGTGTGTGTGTGTGTGTGTGCGTGTGTTTGTGTCTGTATGTATTTTATATATGTATCTATGTATATATATATATACATATATACACACACACGTACCGTCACACGCATACACGCTTACACATTGAAAGATAGTCACGGTTACACGGTTATATATTTCAAAATTATTTTATTGCCTCTCCTCTCTTTCTTTGCTTCTCTCTTTCTTTATTTCTCTGTCTCTCGCTTTCTTTCTTCCCCCCTCCATCGTGTTTTAGTTCTCCTCCACGTCACCCTTTCCTTCTTCTTTGGGGTGGCAACACCGTTGACCGCTGACACGATTTGTAAGGCCGTAAAACCTGAACGGTGTCATTTTGTTCTAAAGGATTTGTCTTCTTTATAGCCCTCTACTCGATTGAACTCTTGAAATAATAAACCATTGCTCTCTCCCTATCTCACTCTTACTATTTTTAGATATGACCCCTTTCTCTCCTCCTCGTCCCCCCGTCTTTCTCCCTCCCTCTCTCTCTTTTCTATTTTCTCTTGATGTCTTTTCATCTCTCGCTATATCTCTTTCATTTACCATCTTTATCTCTCTCTCTCCTCTCTCTTTCCTCTCTCTCACTCTTTGTCTCCCCGTCTCTTCCTTCATGTTAATTTTCTCTCTCTCCCTCTCTCCCTCTGTCTGTCTGTCTGTCGCTGTCTCTGTCACTCTTTCTCTTTCTCTCTCTCTCTCCCTTTCTCTCTTCATTTTCATTCTATATCTATCTTTCTCAAAAATTTTATTTTCTCGTTCTTACTTCTTCTTTCACACTCCCTGTCTTCACATTTCTTCTTCCTTACTCTCTTCCTCTCTGCCTCTCTCACTCTTCTTACTTCCTCTTACCCTCTCTCTCTCTCTCTCTCTCTCACTCTCTCCCTTTTTTCCTCATTCGCTACCATGGTGTACTCCTCTCTATCTACCGCTCATTTTCACATCGTTATTGTAGTTGTTGTTTTTGCTGTTGTAGTTACTGTTGTAGTTGTTGCTTTATCTTCTATGCTTTAATAATTATACATAGAAACCTTCACATTTGTTCATAAACATAAAATGTCAACGAGGGCAATAAAGAAAAAACATCAACCAATGAAAATTAAAAACAACCAACAAACAAACACGAATAACATAAATATACACAGGAGCAACAAGAAGGAAAAAATGACCTCCCGTCACCCAAGAAAATAACCCCTGAAAACGTGCAATAAAACGTATTTATGGGGTCGGTTTCTGTCTTTTTATTATATTCTTTAGAAGCTGCTTTTGGCGTTTTTGTTTTAGCTTTTTGGTCGGGGTTAAAATGGGATGGGATTGTAAACGTACGGATCTAGAAGGTTGGCAAAAGGTTATAAAATACAATATGTGTATGCTAATATATATATAAATATATTTGTGTCTGCGTGTGTGTATATCTCAGTGTGTATGCGTGTGTACAACAACTAATGGTTGGTTATTTATTGTTTGTTTTATTCCTTTAGCTGTTTAGTATAAAATGAGAAATTTTTTCATATGTATCATAGAGAGCATTTTCGGTCCGTTTAGTCGAGTCATAGATGAGACGTCGTGCTTACCAAAATATCAGACTATAACAGATGATACTGTTTTGGACAATATATACATCATGCTATATCCTTCAATACACACCAAATGATACATAAAAAAAATTATACACAAAATGCTATACCATGGAATTTCTACCAAATGATACCCAATCGTACTGTCATATAGTATGTGATATAGTTTATATCGAATGATATATATATTACAATATATACGTAAGGATCCCTTATAATATATATACCAAAGGATACGAAGCCATATAATATATACCAGATGATATCATATTATATATACCAAATATATACGATACAGTTTGCACCAAATAACATCCCATGCCATTTAATGTACATTCCACGATTCCTTCATATATTGTTTATATCAAATGATACATACTTTACAGTATATACCAAAGAATATCATATGACATAACAAAGGATACCAAACCATGTAACACATAAAATGGAACAAGCCTTATAACATGTACCGAATTACGATACATCATAGATGTCATCATAATACCAAATACCACACCATTTACTATACATCTCTTGATACGCTACTATACAATTCATATTAAAGGATACTTCACGAAACAATATACATACCAAATAAGAAACACATTATACAAGTGTGCCTGGAGAACGTCTTGTATTTTACAAGATTATTGATGTGTTTGCTTATACAATTTTACTGATGACCATGATATCGTCATGTCGTTAATGCTTAATCGTTCATTTCATTTACTGATTGAGTTTGGACTGAGAATCATCGAGCGTTTTTTGTTGAAACATTTAGCAAAAATGTTGAATTTACGGGGTTTAATTTTATGCCGCACCCTGTATAACGCTTTACCCTACAATGTATGCTAATTGATGCAATATTATAGAAAATATACAAAGCAATCACAAGCTGTAGCTTACTTACTGGATTACACCATGCCATGTCTACGATGTGATACTGGAACACTATATCTTACCATATTTACCTCATATCTACCAAGTTATACAATGTCACACAATTTCTACCAGATTATGCAATCATGCCGCACAATATCAATTAAATAATACCAAGCGATATCTGTTGATTTATACCAAACGATGGCATTTATATTTAATTGATAGTATTCCACTCCAAACTATATAAGCCATAATATGCCATGCTCTCTCTCTCTCTCTTCTCTCTCTCTCTCTCTCTTTCTCTCTCTCTCTCTCTCTCTCTCTGTATAGACACACACACACACATACACACACATATTCATACCCTACAATATCGAGCCGTAAAGTAACAAAGTACATCAAATCATCTCGCATTATATTTTATCTATGTTATCATATAACATATCAAATGCGTGGTCTGAAGAATTATTTAATATAACAGATGGCTATATTTTTTTATACAAATATAAACAACATTCAATAATTTTTACATGTCAAGTCACGTTAGTCCATGAGCGAATACTTGTGAGAGAATAAAAGACTTTAGAATATAAATTTAAAAGACTACAGACTTTGAGAAAGAGAGATACAAAATGTATAGAATTAGAATAATTAGCAGTTACTAAAAAACACGCCTCAAATACACTGGTAAAAAAATATGGTGAGAAAAATATATACTTAGAAAATATAAGCACTTTGAAAAATAGACTCGTAGTTAAATTACACTTAGAAAAACTATACTCTTGGAAAAATACTGTTAGAAAAATATGCATTGTGAAATAAGCATTTAGAAAATATATTTACTTTGAAAATTGACTAAATGTAAGTGTATATATTTTCTAAATAAACATTTAGAATGACCAATACACTTAGGAAATAAACTTAGAAAAAATGTGTCTAGAGAAATATATACTTGGAAAAATATGCACTATGAAAATATACACTGTAAATAGAAGTAATTACATAAAAAAATAAATTTAAAATAACACTTTAAAAAATAAATCTTTAGAAAAATATAAATTAAGAAATATAACAGAAAATAAATACATTTAGAAAAATAGATTCCTAGAAAAAATACAGTTAAATAATCTTTCTTGCAAAATTTACACTCTTTGTAAAATATACATGAAAACAATTTTCTCCGAAAAAATACACATTTGAAAAGCATGCAAGATTAGAAGAAAATATACACAGAGAAAATATATACACAGAAAAAGTATATATTTAAAAGAATATATACTTTGAAGTTGTGCAATGTGATAGTAAAAATACACTTGGATTAAACTTGAAGAAAATATACATTTCAAAAAATTAAGCATACAGTAAAAAAAAAAACCCCAGAAAAAAAGGAGAAAATCCCTTATAGAATTTAGACACACACAAAAATAAAAAATACCCCAGAAAACTAGACAAATATAGCTAGAAATGAAGAAAAAAAGTTTTTCTGCCATGTCTCTGATTTTAAAGAATTTCTTGGTAACAGTGGCAAAAGCATTGTGGGACTAAAGTTGAAATAAAGATGAAGACGCTTATGTCTGGAAAGTTAAAAAGAAAAAAAAGGAAACGGTTATTTCCTGTATTTGATTTGAAGAAGTAAAAAGTACGAGAATTAATCAAGAAAACGAAACTCGTGTGAAGTAAAAACATACTATTAAACTAAAAGAAAGAAATTAGAGGGAAAAACAAACATGGGAACCGAGAGAAATAAACATAAGCCTTCACCGAAAGTAAAAACGAATTCCAGGATTTACAATAGTTAATATATCCATCACTCCCAGGAAATTATTTACCTATCGTGAAGTGGAAGATCATCATCGTCATCATCATCATCATCATCATCTTCATCGTCGTCGTCATCATCATCATCATCATCATCATCATCATCATCATCATCATTAGACAATACAAAGAGCGTGCGCTCTTCGTATTGTGTATTTACCATTGCGTCAATCCTTTTAAATTATTATTATTATTATTATTATTATTATTATTATTATTATTATTATTATTATTATATTATTATTATTATTATTATCATTATTATTTTATTATTATTATTATTATTATTATTATTATTATTATTTTTATTTTTATCATCATCATTATTATTATTATTATTATTATTATTATTATTATCATTATCATCATCATTATTATTATATTATATTATTATTATTATTATTATTATTATTAGTAGTAGTAGTAGTAGTAGTAGTAGTAGTAGTAGTAGTAGAGTAGTAGTAGTACTCATATTATTATTCCGAAGCTATTACATGCTGATATAATTAGCAGGGATGATGTCTTGAAGTTTGGTGACAACAACTCTCCTTAAATCTCAAATATGTTTTTTTTAGGATTCTTGCAAAACACTGAATTGCAACTTTTTTGCGGGTCTCAGTTCCAATATATTTCTGTCTCATAAACAGCGGTCTGGGTATTATGCCAAGTGTATCATTTACCACGGGAATAAAATGTTTAGTCTTGCATAATCTCTTCATCTCTCTAAATTTCAGTTGAGAAGTATCAATCCTGATATTGTTTTTTTCATTTTTTTTTAGTCTCCACTCTGTTTATTATATGATGTTGCAAAGTCTATGATCTTACATACACCGTTTGTTTCTTTTCTCATCTATAATAATATCTAAGGTGGCGAGCTGGTAGAAACGTTAGCACGCCGGGCGAAATTCGTAGCTGCATTTCGTCTGTCGTTGCGTTCCGAGTTCAAATTCCGCCGAGGTTGACTTTGCCTTTCATCCTTTCGGGGTCGATAAATTAAGTACCAGTTACGCACTGGGGTCGATGTAATTGACTTAATCCCTTTGTCTGTCCTTGTTTGTTCCCTCTGTATTTAGCCCCTTGTGGGTAGTAAAGAAATATATAATAATATCTGATCCTTTTGCTTCAACAAAGCAGTCAGGCTTCATGGAGAAATCCCATAAAATCCCCCTAATTCTTACTCTTGTGACAGCCTCTGGTTTAAATTCGTAACACTTTTCTGTTACTTGGACGCTGCACACTCGGCTAACATCCCCATACAATCTCTTACTTTCACAATAACGCCTGCGCTTATCCTACTTTCGTGCTAGCTAACTGCATTTACTCAATAAATGAATAATACTTTCGTCTCCTTTTCTGCAGATTTTGCGTTTAGTCTCTGACTGTGTTTTATCGGTCTTCGTCTTTATCAGATTCGTCGTAATGACGTTCTATAGCAACTATAATTAAGTGCTTCAGTTCAGGTTTTCGTCTTTTAGCCATAGCCGGCGTGCTTTACTTCCAACAGCCTCCGTTTGTTGCTTGACTTGGTTGGGTATTTCCGTTTCTTTCCATCTTCTTGCTCTGTGTGTTTCCTTCTGTTCTCGGATTTCACTGTTCCAGTAACTTTTCGGACATCCCTAGCCAGGCGAAATGTTTAGCGGTATTTCGTCTGTCTTTACATTCTGAGTTCAAATTCCGCCGAGGTCGACTTTGCCTTTCATCCTTTCCAGGTCGATAAATTAAGCACCAGTTGCGTACTGGAGTCGATCGAATCGACTGGTCTCCCACCCCCAAAATTTCAGGCCTCGTGCCTAGAGTAGAAAAGAATATTCCAATAAGTGTGTACCTATGTATCTCCCACCAAACGAATAATAAATACAACAACGACAACCAAATAACTACAAAACTCTAGCAACAAAAACCTGACAATGAAATTAAAAAGATATAAATAAACCTATGAATAATCGATAAAGGAAATGAGCAATATTTGTAGAAACCGATTTTATAAATATCTAATTGATATGTATATTTAATTAATTTTATGATTTTGAAATAAATACGGATATTTAAACAAAAGAATCCTAAAAGTAAATAAATAATAACATATATAAAAATATATTGTTAATTTATTAGATATAAAGAAAGATAGGTACACAGAATGAATCAATGGATGAAGGAAGGAAGGAAAAACGAAAGAAGGAATGAATGAAATGAAAATATCAAAAGGGGAAGGTGCTACGTGTTAAAATATTTATTTCATTCATAAAGTATTTTCTTACATTTCTCATTATTAACTGATGTATTGGAAGTATTAAAAAAATATTTGTTGGGAAAATGTACGCATGTGCGTTTTTATGTGTGTGTGCGCGTGTATACATGCATACCTATCTATCTATTTTTCTATCTATCTATCTATCTATCTATCTATCTATCTATCTATCTATCTATCTATCTATCTATCTATCTATCTATCTATCTATCTATCTATCTATCTATCACTCAATCTATATATATATATACATATATAAACACACTATACACTAAACAATTTCACATCTGCGTGTGTGTGTGTGTGTGTGTGTGTGTGTATTAATGTATATGTGCGAGTGTTTCTTTGATGTGACGACGTGTTTGTGTGTGCAAAATTATCGTGATTCTGAAGGATCAAGAAAAATTTCGCAGGTGTGTTTGCTTCCCAACCGCATAGTAATGGGTTCTGTCCCACTGCATGGTACCTCGGGAGTATGTTTTATACCATAGCCTCGGGCCGACCAAAGCCTTGTGAAAGACGCCCGTCGCTTACATACATACATACATATATGCATACATACATACATACATACATACATACATACATACATACATACATACATGCATACATGCATACATATATACATACATACATACATAGTTATTAGTGTGGGTGTATTTGTGTTTGTGTTTGTCCTGTCATCGCGTGGCAACCGGCGTTCGTTTGTTTACGCCCCTGTATCCAAGCGGTTCAGCCAAAGACACCGATATGAATTAGTGCCAAACTTAAAAACAAAAGTACTGAGAACGATTTTTTGGGCTAAATTCTTCAAACCGTTTCCTAGCATGGCTGCATTCCAATAAATGAAGGAAAATTCTTTCATTATATATTGATTATTGTCCTCATTTACCAACGCCGATTACATTTGTAGAGACATATATGCCAAGACATACATCAAGCATGCATACCTGCATGTATAAACGTATATGTATAGCCATACGTGACATACATATATATCAACATTGATGAAATTATATATATATATATATATTATATATATATATATATATATGGCGCAGGAGTGGCTGTGTGGTAAGTAGCTTTCTAACCAGCCACATGGTTCTGGGTTCAGTCCCATTGCGTGGCATCTTGGGCAAATGTCTTCTGCTATAGCCTCGGGTCGACCAATGCCTTGTGAGTGGATTTGGTAGAAACTGAAAGAAGCCTGTCGTATATATGTATATATATATATGTGTATGTATACGTTTGTGTGTCTGTGTTTGTCCCTCTAGCATTGACAACCGATGCTGGTGTGTTTACGTCCCCGTCACTTAGCGGTTCGGCAAAAGAGACCGATAGAATAAGTACTGGGCTTACAAAGAATAAGTCCCGGGGTCGATTTGCTCAACTAAAGGCGGTGCTCCAGCATGGCCGCAGTCAAATGACTGAAACAAGCAAAAGAGAGAGTAAGAGAGAATATATAATATATATATAATATTATATATATAATTTCAGGCCGTGTGCCCATAGCAGAAAGGATTCTTCTTCTTCTTCTTCTTCTTCTTCTTCTTCTTCTTCTTCTTCTTCTTCTTATTATTATTATTTTATTATTATTATTATTATTATTATTATATTATTATTATTATTATATTATTATTATTATATTATTATTATCATCATCATTATTGGTGAGCTGGCAGAATTGTAAGCACACCAGGCAAAAATGCATGTACAAACACACATGTATTTGTTTACATAAGAATGTACACATGCAAAAACATGCACACATACTTTAAAGCAGCAAAAGCGCATGGGTGTTCACATGTACTTTTATCGAATGTCTGTCGTTCTAATTTAAAACAGATTTTTCATTGAATTTAACCATACATGCCCAGTTGCACACATAGAGGGAGAGCGGCAGGGAGAGAGAGAGACGGAGAAAGAGAAGGGTGGAGAGAGAAAGAGAAAAACTGGAGAAAATATGGGTGTGTATTTCTGTGGTATGTGAGTGTGTGTGTGTGTGTGTGTGTATCTGTCTAAGATAGAAAGGGAAAAAATAATGAGAGAAGGAAATATTAAAAGACTAGAGTTAGAAAGAGGGACACAGGATGACGAGAGAGAGAGAGAGAGAGACAGAGAGAGAGACAGAGACAGAGAGAGAGAGAGACAGACAGACAGACAGACAGAGTTTGATTCAAAGCGGGGTGAGAGAGAAAAACAGGAAGGTGTAGGTTTGTGTGTGACAGAAATGGTTGAATATACCTCCTAGAACAGAATTAACATATAAATACTAACACACACACACATACGTATGTGCATTAACACATATATTTTATGCGCATTCAGCATATGCATTAGTACTAAGTAATATGCATGCATAGATACATGCATATCTATATCTATATCTATATCTATCTATCTATCTATCTATCTATCTATCTATCTATCTATCTATCTATCTACCTACCTACCTATCTATCTATCTATCTATCTATCTATCTATCTATCTATCTATCTATCTATCTATCTATCTATCAAATCTCTATATCTATCTATCTATCTATCTATCTATCTATCTATCTATCTATCTATCTATCTATCCTTATTATATATATATATATATATATATATTATATATATATATATACTCTTTTACTCTTTTACTTGTTTCAGTCATTTGACTGCGGCCATGCTGAAGCACCGCCTTTAATCGAGCAAATCGACCCCAGCCTTATTCTTTTGTAAGCCCAGTACTTATTTTATCGGTCTCTTTTGCCGAACCGCTAGTAACGGGGACATAAACACAACCAGCATCGGTTGTCAAACAATGCTAGGGATACAAACACAGACACACAAGCATATATATATATATATATATACATACATACATACGGAGATACAAGAAAAATAATAATTAATGCACACACGCATATTTG
>NC_043013.1:11194881-11232381 GCF_006345805.1 Octopus sinensis
ACTAGTTCTGTAGCGCGCCAACAGATGTCAGCATACGGTAATTTGCACAGTGAGAGCTAGTAGTGACCTTCACGAGGCAGAGTGACGAACGATATCGCTGTATTTACTTCACATGTAAATTTTGTGGTTTTGGGGATCACGTGTATGCTGTTGTCGGCGATTTCAACAGGGACAGGAAGCTGGAACAAGGAACTAATGGGTCATTCGGCGTTAAACTTGGAATGTCTGCTACAGAGACATTGTGTATAGTTTGGCAAGCTTACAGCGACGAGGCAGTGGGTCGTACGCAATGCTTGGAGTGACCCGGGCACCGCAAAAACGGAAGAATTGCCCTGGAAGACGATGAGCCCCTGGCACGTGCTTCACCCCTGGGTATGTGAAGAAAATTCATCAGTTGTGCATGAGGATCGTCAGATATCAATCTATCGACATTACTGATACAGTTCTATATTTAAGAATGAGTACATTCTGCTATGTACATTATTTACATTTGACGGATATTTGTCCTCAACGTGTTTGTTGTTAACACAACGTTTCGGCTGATATACTCTCCAGCCTTCATCAGATGTCTCATTCCTAAGGTGTTTTTCGATGTTATCATCATTATTATTATTATTCAGGTCACTGCCGGTAATCGAACTAGGAATCTTGGGGTTTGTTGCCCGCGCTCTTAACCCCAAGATTCCGAGTTCGATTCCAGGCAGTGAGTTGAATAACAACAACAACAACAACATTGAAAAATAACTTGGGAATGGTAACTCAAGTTCCAAATTTCCTCAAGACACCTGATGAAGCTGGAAGGTATATCAACAGAAACGTTGTGTTAACAACAAACAAGATGAGGACAAATATCCGTCAAATGTAAATAATGTAAATAATGAACATTACTGATGTTGGTCTGTGCAGTTGAATTTAACATGCAGCGTGTCTCTGTCGTGTTTGTACCCCGCTTGCTGACCACTGAGCAGAAAGAAAATTGCATCAAATCCTGTCAAGATCTCTGTCAGCGTGTCGGCTGTTGACTCATCCTTCATATCGAAGACCATCACCGTTGACGAGAATCGGGTCTACACATACGACCCTAAGGCGAAGTAACTGTCGTCACAATGGAAGAGCTCTTAATGGGCACAAGGAGTCTCAGCGCAATGAAGTACATGGTCATCGGTTTCTCTTTTTTTACATCCGTGCTATTGTGCATCGAGAATTTGGCCCCCAGGTCCGGGGTGCCAATCGAGAGTTCTACTATTTTGAAGCGTTTGACGGAGGACAGTGAGCTAAAGTGAAGCGCGAAGAATTGGCTTATTCAAAGAGCTCTCCTCACTCGCTAGTTTCTCGCCGAAAACAACTTGATGTCGCTTCTGCACTGGCTCTATTCGCCACTTTAAGCACCTGCAGACTTTCATCTCATACCCAAGACGAAAATGCACATCAAAGGTCGCCATTTTAACACCGTTGTCAAAATCCAGACTGAATCGTACAAGTTTCTTGATTCACCTACGGAAAACGACTTTCCGGTCGGATTCCAAAAATGGCAGGAATTCCGGGACCGGTGTATTGCGGGGCAAGGCAATTTCTTTGAAGGAGATGATGTTAAAATTTGAGTAAATAACTTATTGTTTATAAAACGTAACTAGTCCGGGAGCATTTTCATACCACCTGGTATATGTATATGCATGTATATATATAAGAGCATGTCTATATATATGTGTGTGTATGTGTGTGTAAGTATGTATATATAAATATTTATACTTACACACACATACACATACACAAACGCATACACACACACACACAAGCCTACATTCCAGGTTTAGTTGAAGGGAAACTTACGTTATTCTACTTGTGAGACCACGCGAGATCCCAACGCCTCTTGACTAATATATGCCTGGACACCTTTGCTGGAAACTCTATAAGTTAGGTTTTCACTGTAATAGCGCGATTGAATATCTACTTTCAGAATTCAATTCGTTCATGAGCTGGAGTAAATGATTACTGAGATTTTGGAACATCAAAGACCCCAAATCAAGTGGTCCAGCTGAGGCTCATCTGGCCTTGAATATAGGTATACATACATACGTATGTATATATGCATGTATGTATGTATGTATGTATGTATGTATGTATGTATGTATGTATGTACGTACGTATGTATGTTTGTATAATTAAACATATATTCTATTTCTTTTTTCAGCCATTTGACTGCGGCCATGCTGGATCACCACCTTTAGTCGAACAAATCGAGCCCAAGACGTATTCTTTGTAAGCCTAGTACTCATTCTGTCGTTCCCTTCTACCGAACTGCTATGTGACGAGGACGTAAACACATCAACATCGGTCGTCAGGCGATGGTGTGAGTACAAACACAGACACAAATAAAAACACACACCACACACAGACTCACACTTACACACACACACACACACACACACATATATAATATATATATATATATATATATATATACGACGGCCCTCTTTCAGTTTGTTAAGATCCAGAGCGAATCACCGAAGTTTCTTGATACGCTTACTTCGCTTACGGAAAACGACTTCCAGGTCGGATTCCAAAAGTGGCAGGAATTTTGGGTCCGCAGTATTACGGCGTAAGGTGACTATTTCTTCTACCAAATCCTTTCACAAGGCTTTGATCGGCCCGAGGCTACAGTAGAAGACACTTGTCCAAGGTGCAACGCAGTAGGACTGAACCCGCCGGTACCATGTGGTTGGCATGCAAACTTCTTTATTTCATTACATTTGCCATAAAGGCAGTACATAGAGTAAAGTGGCTTTGCGGGCTGGACGAGGACATTAATGAAATGAATGATAATGAAAGAAAGATGATAAGGATGGGAGAAGACAAAAAGCGCCCGCCGACTTCTGCTTCTCTAAAACATTGTTCTTTAAAACCAGACACAAAACGAGGTATTAAACCTCTTACAACTTTTACAACTTTTCAATTTTTGGACTTAACAGTCCATTACAAACAACAACATAGTTCAATAATTACATCTAATATAAATACAATACACAAAGCCCCTCCTCCCAGACCTGGCTTACACTTCCCTTAGGAATGCGCCAGCTCTAGGTAGGGGCCCCTCAAGTCGTATCTAAACATGTCCTATCAAACATAAAAAATGCATTATCACTTTTCCCTTCCTCCTCTTTCCGGACCCCCAGTCAAATATCTAGCCGCCTGCAGAGCAGACCACGTTGACAGCCGGGGAGTTCAGAAAGAAAGCGAAGTGCCTATTATCAAATGTTTGTGTCACAATTTACGACTCATCCTCAAAATAACTTGTGCTCGCATCCTCTGCCATCCTCCAAAACCTCATCGATTTCCGTGTTAGCGTTGCCCGGGTACAAGCGATATTCCTCATTGAGCTTCTCCAGCTCAGACGTCACGTCGAACTTCGTGGCCACCACAGCTATCTGCGGAGGCCATTCGGGGTCCTGTGTGAAGGCTGAAGGTGCTCCCTTATGGTGCTTTTCTATCACCTTTTCAATCTCTCCGCCTCTATGGAAGAAGATCAATACATCGTCTTTCCCCGGGGGCTGTATATTCAATTCTTTCATTGGCGGCACAGTTCCCGCCAACGGTGTTTCTTCTGTCGGTGGCACAACCCCAACCGGCGTAGTTCCGGGACATTCCGGTACTATGTCACCGACTACCGGCAATGTCCCGTTTCTCTTTCTCTTCCTCTTTTTTTTTCTTTTCAACTGAGGGAGGGTGCGTCTCCTCCGTGGCCGGAAGATTCGCCTTTCCCTCCTCATCCCTAGGGTCCTTTAGTGAGCACCCATTGTTGCTCACCTTCTTCCTCTTTCGGCCCCTGTTTGAGGAGTCCTCCGCCACCTCAGCCGTCTTCATTCCCTCTTCTACAGGGGTCTCCCTTAACTGCTCCGGGATCTTATTTTGTTCCCGGGGACAGTTTTTCTTTATATGGGCTGACTCCAGGCACCGATGACACCTGGGGGGCGACCCTCAAGTATCACCGGCTACCTGTGCCCGGCCATTTTCAAAAAACTGGAAAAACCAGATTGACTGATTGGGTCCAAAGGGTCTAAATTGCTTTTGACCCAACCCATACAGCCGCAGGGAGAACTTTCACATTAAGAAGCTTGGTCCCGCTGCCACCCAGATCCCGGCGGATAGACTCCTCTATCCACTCGGGTTTTATCCCGGGTGGCAGCCCGCCGATCCAAGCTTTCGTCAACCTCTTCCCATGATACGTGGGAAGAAATAAAATTTCCTTACCCTCCAGGGGTTTACTAGCAAATTTGCGAGCCTCTTCAGGGGTGTCAAATAGCAACCACATCGTTGCATATCTGACACCCCTGGAAATGAATTTAATTGTTGGCAAATAACTCTGCCAACTCCTTTTCAATTGCCGTCTTTTCGAATAGGCGATGGGTTCGAGTGCCTTGGAGTAGGTTTCAACACACCGTCCTATCTTCACGGTCTTTTAACCACTTTTTAGGCGGTATAATCTCCCATTCCAAAATTTTTCATTTTTTCATTGCCATGTTTCTTTTTTTTTTTTTTGAAATATATTGAAAATAAGCTTAAAAAGCGAGAAGAAAAAAGAAATCAAAAGAAAGTCACAATAAACAAGAAGGAGAAAGTCAAATAAAGTTTAGAAGAAAGTCAATAGTTCAGGAACACAGCAAAAAAATTCTTCCGGACATTCGGTACTTACTCCCGGCTAGGTTGAACCCGGACACCACACTGGAACACAACTTCCACAAAAATTGATATACAAATTATTCATCTCGGAGGCAAAACACTCCCCCATTCAGCAGTTCTCACAATTATTAAAGTTCTTCAAAAGGCACAATACAAGCAATAATTCTCATAATTAAGTGAGAAAAATATTCACTCAACGTAAACTGAAGATGAGGATACGCCCCACCAAAAATGAATTCAATAAATTCGGAATACACAAAAACAGCAGCCGCCAAGAGCAGGCGAAATTGTCCCAGAGCTGGGCACAATTTACTGAAAAAAAATTCGCACGCAATAAATTATGCCCAGCTCACAACAAGCAAAATCACCTACCTCGACAACATTCTTTGTTTTTTATCTTTATTCTTTTTAGGACGGAGCTCACGTCCTCACCGTTCTGTGTCAAGAAGTCAACTCCACGACCGGAACCGGAAGCAATCTTCTTACCACACAGCACCTCCTGCACCTACATATATATATATATATATATATATATATATATATATATACCCCTTATTTAGAAATCTCCTGGAAATAAAAACAACGATAATTCCTGCAATATAAAATAACGTCACAAGAAATTTGAAAAGCTACACGCGAAACCGGTAATTTCTTTAAAAATTTTAAAATTATGTCATTTTAAGGAAGGAAAAAAAATTTTCCAATATCTCCAGACATTTTGACCAATATATATATTTTTTAACATTAAGCCTTCGTCGTTTTTTCACACTTACTATTTCTTATATATATATATATATATATATATTCCGGAGTAAACTCATAAATGTGAAACAAGGTGGGAAAAAGGGTACACAAATACCAGGGGTAGAGTAATATGCTTTATTTAAAAGCAGCAGAAATTTAACAAAACCTGTTACTCGGAATTTCACATTCCCGTTCGTCGGACAGTTTTGTTAATATATATATATATATATATACATATGAGGTCTACGTACTCATACGAAGTGCTTCTTATAGTATATACTGCATACTCAGCGCATGTATATACTTTGCTATGTAACCCTGCACTGATGCAGAGACACCTGCACAGGTAAACTGTAAGACTGAATGTGTGTGTGCATACACACGCGTGCGCGCACACACACTCACACACGCACACACATTGTATATATGCATACAAATATACAATTTTACAGTGTAGTAATAAGATTGCTACTCAATCTTATCCTTCCTGGTTCAGTCCCACTTAACTGCGTCCAGTGTATGCGTTTTCTTTTATAGCCACGCTCTGACTGAAACCTTGCCATTTGATTTCGTAGGCAGAAACTCAACGAAACCCGTCGTATGTGTGTGTGTGTGTGCATGTGTGTGTGTGTGTGTGTGTGTGTGTGTGTGTTTATTTCTTTACGTTGTAGCTATCAACACTACTTGACAACCACTGTTGATTTACGCTTCCTTAACATAGCGGTTCGGCAAATAAAGAGCCGATAGAATAAGTACCAAGCTTTAAAAATTTAAGTTTTAGAGACGATTGGTTCGACAAAACCTTTCTTGGCAGTGCTCCAACATGGCCGTTGTCTATAGACTGAAACAAGTAAAAGGTATATATATATATATATATATATATATATACACACACACAAACACACACACACAAACACACACACACAAACACACACACTCACATAATTGTAATTATGAATTTACGTATTATTTTTTATACTTATAATAGAGGCTCTAATTAAAGCGACTAAAATCTACACAAATGACTGAAAATGATGACCAAACCATTGGGAATTAAACACGACATCTTTCTTTTAGCCATTTGTTTAGATTTAGTTGCTTTAATTGGAGCCTACATTATAATTATAAAAACACATTATGATTACATATATGGTGTCGCTTTTCTCTGAAATTTACAGCTCACGGGTTTGTTTGTTTTTTTCTGTGTATCTTTCTGTCGAAGAGCGTAGGCTCGAAACGTAAACGACTTTTTCCATTTCTATTCCTGAGCGCTATACTAATACATTTGTATGTTTGTACTCCACCTGCCTTCGTCTTTTGTTTATTTTCGTAAACTTATATATATATTCCCGTATGATTCTCTCTCTCTCTCTCTTACCTTCATTTTTCCTCTTTTTTCTCTCTGTCTCTCCCTCTCCCTGCTGTCTTTCTCCTCTGCATGCTACTGTCCAGCGTGACCAGCAGCGAATTCCACCCTTTCTTCCTTTCTTACACAGGTCCATTTCCTGACCACTCGCAAATTCTCTGTCTCTCCGTTCACCATCTTTCAAGTCATTTTCTAAACGTTACCCCCTATCCTTCTCTCCTTGGCCCCAACGCTGTATTTTTGTCCGGCTGTTCGTCCTCCTCCACCGTCCTAAATCTGTGTCGTTTTGCTTGTTTTGCTTCCTTGGTTTCCTCTTGTCCCTAATTCTCCGCAAGAAGACCGATTTTTTTTTTTTGCGGGCACCGCCAATAGGAAAGCGCTACGTCTTATCGTTGAGTGTATGAAACTGAAATTACCAATTGTCGATAACTGATGAAGAGTTACGAACCTTCTGATTGTCTCCCGTTCGTTGTTACATTCAGTATGCGTTAAGACGTTTGCTTATACATTTTTCTCTCCTTGTTTATTTCTGTGTATCTTTCTGTCAAAGAGCGTAGGCTCGAAACGTAAAAGATTTTTCTGTTCCTGAGCGCTATACTAATACATTTGTTTCTTTGTACTCTAGCTGCCTTCGTCTTTTGTTTATTTTCATAAACTTTCCCTTTATATATAATGTATGTATCTATATATATATATATATATATATATATATATATACAAACACACAGTCAAATACATATACAGATATACACATCTCCCGCTTGCTCTCTCTCTTTCTCTCTCTGTCTGTCTCTCTTTCTCTCTATCTATCTATCTATCTATCCATCTATATATATATATAATATATATATATATATCTATATATATATATATATATATATATATATATATATATATACATATATACTTGTGCATATGAATATGTATATATGTATATATCGCTGTATGCATACGCATACACACAGGCACATAGAAACAAGCAAATAACATACCGATAGTAAATCGAAGAAGGTTCATTAGTTTGATATTAAAATATTAAAAACATGTATTAATTACCTAATTATTTCGATCAATTAATCAATGGAAAAGTTATTTGAACTAAATTAAACCTAGATGTATATCTGTAAATACATCAAACCAACCTCACATACACACGCGCGCGCACTTATTAACACACACACTCACTCACACACTCACACTCAAACACAAACACATTCATATACATAATTACGTGTACAGCTTTCTGCTCACAGGCTATTATTATTATTATTATTATTATTATTATTATTATTATTATTATTATTATTATTATTATTATTATTATTATTATTATTATCAGTATTATCATCATCATCATCATCATCACCATCACCATCATCATCATCATCATCATCATCATCATCATCATCATCATCATCATCATCGTCGTCGTCGTCGTCATCGTCGTCATTATTATTATTATTATTATCAGTATTATCATCATCATCATCATCATCATCATCATCACCACCATCACCATCATCATCATCATCATCATCATCATCATCATCATCATCATCATCATCATCATCGTCGTCGTCATCGTCGTCATTATTATTATTATTATTATTATTATTATTCAGCCCCCTAGCTCAGTCTTCATTATGAGACATTTCTTTCAAAAGCTTTCCCCTCTTGCCTTGTTTTTAGGCGACCAGAACTATATTAACAAGACACTTTCCCCTGAATACGGTAGTCTGTGATTTGAGAGAGAATTGCCTGCTATTTCTAGCAGGCCACATCCTCGTGTTTGCGTTACTCATTCACACACACACACACACACACACACACACACACACAACACACACACTTACATACAAAACACATACATACATGGATGTACAAACATGGCAAATTGAACTATTTTTCCGTAGACTGAATAGAAAGGTGAACGGCATTAATCGATTGTCGTCCCTTATTAGTATCTCATCAGGATTCTGAACATCGTTTGAGCAGTCTCGGTGAAATAAGCATCCAATCTGTTTACCTACACAAAATATACAGAAGCTTCGGCGAACTGGGACTCCGAATTTGTGTAACAATAAGTACTTAACATTTTATTATATATAAGAATCTTGTTAATGGGGATCTCACTCTACACTATATCAAAGAATGATAGTGTATATGTGTGTGTGCGCGCAAATTCACATAGTAGATATTCCAACAAGGTACACTGCAGGCGTTTTGACTGCAACCGCATACGGGAATTCGTCCAATAGCTGCAGGAAGAGGGACTTAGGCTCAATTTCGATGGCTACGTAAATTCGCTGAAGATTATGGTCGAAGCCAGGCTGGCAATAATTGCTATAGGAAGGCGATGTGCGGCAGCTGGTTTCAGCTCCTTGCCGCACAACTGGAAAGAGTCATATGTGGTTGTCTTAAAATTTCTCTGAGTTCACCAGCTCCAATTTCTGGCTTCCTAATTTGCATGATTGTAATCTTAGGGCTTAATATGACTGAGGAAACACCAATCACTCTGCCTGTATTATCAAGGCCAAGCTGGTTGACCAAGATCAGAGAGGTGTTCGAAGATCCTCCCTGAGATAAAGAGAGGAACTCATGTGCCAAGTTCAGGAGCTGTCTTGAAGCCATGAGGGAAACTGAGAGTGGTTATTCTGAATAAACTGTTATTTCTCAAACAGGTTTTAATTGAAATACTCTTTTACTCTTTACTCTTTTACTTGTTTCAGTCATTTGACTGCGGCCATGCTGGAGCAGCGCCTTTAGTCGAGCAAATCGACCCCGGGACTTATTCTTTGTAAGCCCAGTACTTATTCTATCGATCTCTTTTGCCGAACCGCTAAGTAACGGGGATGTAAACACACCAGCATCGGTTGTCAAGCAATGCTAGGGGGACAAACACAGACACACAAACACACACATACATATACATATATATACATATATACGACAGGCTTCTTTCTGTTTCCGTCTACCAAATCCACTCACAAGGCTTTGGTCGGCCCGAGGCTATAGTAGAAGACACTTGCGCAAGATGCCACGCAGTGGGACTGAACCCGGAACCATGCGGTTGGTAAACAAGCTACTTACCACACAGCCAAATGGTTTTGATTTTTTTTTTAAATACATATATTTTTGGATTGGACATTGATTTCTTTTCCTTTTATGCAAGCTCTCAAATTTAGTCCAAAATCCTTGTAGATTTATGTAAGAGATTTAATAATTTTGGAAAAATATAGATTTACTGCTGGACTAATCAGCGGATTATTTTTCTGCGATGAAACCTCTGGTTATTAAGATATACCTACGTTCGAACTTTCATAATACATACGAATACACACATACATACACGTACGTGACCGAAAACATAAACATCTGAAGCCAATATATATCATTATCATCGTTCTGTGTTTGTTCAAATCAATGCATTAAAATTCTGAGAAAATATTAATGACAGTTCATTTTAACTTTCAAAGTCATTCAGTTAAGTATTTGTATAATAGTCTCTCATAATTCTCTTTACATTTTCGTTATTCAATACACGAAACGATTTCATATTAGTTCAATCGCCAATTGTAATTCAGGCCATTCTGGAAATTCTGGAAAATCTAAACTTTAAAAATGGGGCTCTTATATAAAATATAAAAATGGAGGCTCATTGACAGGTTCGATCCGTGTCTTCTCTTGTATTTTTATGTTCTTATCAATTTGCCCCACCGTGGTTTTATTATAATACTCTCTATTATATTTTTGTCTCACGCAGGGTTCTGTTTTATGTCCCACGTTCCCTTGTGTCCCACTCTTACTTCGACAAATTGTTAGTCGTCACATAAACAAACCCAACAAAAACACTATTCTGCAGATAATATCCCACCAGTTACGGCCCTTCAATTCACACTAACTTATGATAGTGAAAGGTGTCATCCATATGTGGTGTATACATACGCATACACACATACATGTTTATATATATATATATGTATATATATATATATATATATATAATATATATATATATATGTGTATGTATGTATGTATGTATGTATGTATGTATATATACATAAAAGGGTAAAGACCCCAATCGGTCATGAATGACCATGGGATTGCACCTAGAAAGTTACCCTCCTAGACACAAGTCCGGGCAAGGTTGTTTATGGAAGACCAGCAGTCGCCCATGCATACCAGCCTTCCCTCTCCACGCCACCAGTGTTATCCAAGGGAAAGACAAAGGTCGATATAGCTTGGCACCAGGGACGTCGCAACTCATTTCTACAGCTGAGTGAACTGGAGCAACGTGAAATAAAGTGCCTTGCTCAAGAACACAACACACATATATATATATGTGTGTGTGTGTGTATGTATGTATGTATGTATATATATATATCTTAATTAACATCATGATTTAAAATCTACCCCTACCCAGTCCTTTTTTATAGGCATTTACTTATATCCAACTGACTAATCCTAATGTGTTATTTCCTCCCTAAGAAAAAGGGATACATATGATAATATCTATGACCATAACTAGCCATGAGCTGTCATCTCACTTTTGTCCTTTATTCAAAATAGTCACAGTCTTCTAGTCTTAGATTTGGTAGTTGATAAAGAGATAACTGAATTAGAAATGAATTACAATCCCTTACAATACTATGACCCCCAATAGGCTTTGTGCGATTGTTGGAACTGTAGTCTGTTCTTAGCTACAATATCGACAGCATGAATTTCTTCCATCTTCTTGCTCTGTTAAAATATTTGAGAAAAACTATATTAATATGTCCTACTTGTTAAAATTTGACTTATTTGTTTGTGCAACTGAAGATGGCACTACATTCAAATTGATTTAATGATTGCATTGTTTACGTAAATGGAGCCGCTTGAAACGGTCATACTGCTCCTTGTTCTATGATACATGCACCCTGTTATGAAGCGATCGAAAATAAGACCTATCAAAATGTCATGCTAATTTATGTTCCAGATACCTGTTTAATAATGACAAAATTATTTTACAATATTCTTAACCATTTTCAAAATTTATTTAATATAAATGTAGGGTTTTTCAATAGGTGTTAATTGGAGGTTTTTTTAGATTTGCTTTTCTTGTGGTCTACAACTATTTATTCGTTACATGTAGTTGCTTGTAGCTGCTGGTCAGCTACAACCCGATATTAACCGGGTAAGCCCAAAATTAAAGGAATTTCACTCAAGTTAGTCCTTTCCTGCTCACAGTCACGAAATAAGTAGCAACAGACGTGACCCTCCGATCTGTTATTTAGGCATGTTTTTCAGCTTTATATTATTGCATATCCCTTTCTACTTTCCGCGATGATAGGAAATGCTTCGAGAAACATTCGACTATAATTTATAGCAGGTCAAGCAGCCACGTGCTATCTCTTCCTCTCTAGCGTCATCTTCGTGAAACCCAGATGAAGTACTTCTCTCACATCTGGGATGTTGCAGACATTCTGTTGCATCCATAAAATACCAGAAGATTGTTTGGCATCAAGTCATTTATAGCTATGCACCAACACGTGACCCACGGGTGGGCTGTCTCATCTCTACCCGTTTTACTAATTCTAGAAATGTTTTCTCTTATGCCATTGCATTCCTTTTTTTGTTTTTTTTTGTTTTGTCCGCCTATTCGGCATCTCTGATTTGGCACTGACTTATTTGAGAACAAACGTTTTAATGTTTCTCTCGTCTCTTCCAACTCACTTCTCTCTTACCCCTTCTCTCACCTTCTCCCCCTCTCTCTCTCTAAACGTGTGAGCATATCTAATGAATCTCACCCTTTCTCATTATCACTATGTGTAAGAATATATTTTTTGGCGCCCAAGCCTGTGTCCTTGCTTCCAGTGCCAAAAAGTACTGTCGTCATGACTTCTTAAATGTTGTGCCAAATCACCAACGTCCATGCAGCGCCGCCCAGTCGTCTCATTCTGGGCTACACTCGTGCTCTCTCCACTCACTCGACTTACCCTTCGTATCACTCGAACTATCTAATCGTGTAGATCTATCTATGATGAAAGTCGTTATAGTCCTGACAATTATGTCAGGTTTTCCTTCAATCGACACCCACTTTTATTTGACAGAGTGTCATCGTAAATAAAAGATGACTCTTAGGAGTTAGAACGAAATGTAGAAATTTTATTGCTCAAACCTATTTATCATATCAAATTATGTCGAGGTTTTTGCGCTGAAATTAAACAACATACTTTTGTGTACCTTCACTATGTCACTGCAGTTGTTTGTAACACCGTCCAAAGGATGTCCACCATACTTATTGATATGAAATTCTTCGCCAAAAGATGCTCAAGCGTCTAGCCGGTAGACATACTCTCCGCTGTCTCTGCATTTTTTACTGCGGTCTCTACTCCTCAGAGATTGATATTGTATTGACGTCTATAGTCAAGCGTTCTCGATTCATTTGTACTTTTTCTTACAGGTCCAACTGCATTAAACACTGCCACCAATATTTTCAATCATCCAAAATGTCGACCCTCAGTGACTTCCTCCTTGTGAATGTTTCACATTCGGCTGTCTATTTGCAGAAGTTCCAATGGAAATTTGGAGTCACTCATCTCACAGATTTAGAGATTTCAGCCAAAGGTCATGGACACTACTACGTGATCCAGGCCAAACCATCAAAATAAATGCATGTAGGAGTTAGACAGAGAAAATACGGAGAGAGGGAGAAAAAAGAGAAATAAGAACAGGAGGAGGAGGAGGAGGAGGAGGAAGAGGAGGTTGTGGTGGTGGTGGAGGAAGAGGAGGACGAGGGGGAGGGGAAGGGAAGAGGGAGGACGAGGAGGGGAGGAGGAAGGGGAGGAAGGAGAAGAGGAGGACGAGAAGGGGGAAGATGAAGGGGAGGAGGAAGGGGAGGAAGAAGAAGAAGAAGAGAAGAAGAAGAAGAAGAAGAAAGAAGAAGAAGAAGAGGAGGGGAGGAGGAAGGGGAGGAAGGAGAAGAGGAGGACGAGAAGGGGGAAGATGAAGGGGAGGAGGAAGGGGAGGAGGAAGAAGAAGAAGAAGAAGAAGAAGAAGAAGAAGAAGAAAGAAGAAGAAGAAGAGGAGGGGAGGAGGAAGTAATAAAATATCACCTCAAGTATATATCTTGAAATTGAACTTGCACATCTTTGAATCATTCACACTGTTTTGCCGAAGTTTCCGTTTACATCTAATGGCCTTCCGCTGACGACAGATATTCCAGCATATTCCAGCAGCGGTTGTGTTACAGACAGAATGCTTTTAACAAGGGTTAAATTATCGAGTAATTCTATCTGCAAATTTGCTAACCTTCTACCGTCATTGATATCGCTTGTTAAAGACAAAAAGCTGGCAGAGTCACCAAAGCGTCGAATGAAATTCTTACAAGACACTACTTTTAGCTTTTTAAATTTTGAATTCAAATACTGCCGTGGCCGATTTTGTCTTTTATTGTTTCGGGGTCGATAAAATAAGTTCTAGTTGAGCAATGGGATCGATGTAATTCATTTATGCGCATCCCCGAAATTTCTGGTGCTATGCCAAAATTGAAATCAATGCACACACACACATACGAGCATACGAGGTCTGATTAATATGTATCCGGACTGTTGCCATTGTAACGAAGCTAAAACATGCAGAGTGAAGCCGCTTGGCACAGATTGAGATATATATATATAGTATAACGTTCGAGAAGTGAAAAAGTCTTTAACGTTTCGAGCCTACGCTCTTCCACAGAAAGGAATACAGAAAGACACAAGATAGATAGATAGATAGATAGATAGATAGATAGATAGATAGATAGATAGATAGATAGATAGATAGATAGATAGATGCTCATCTGACTCTAGATTTCACCCTGTGCTATCCAAATAGTAGTATACGTACTTCCAGATTTGTTTCTGGGTTTCTCTAGTGTGTGAATTAATAATTAAAAGACTGGAAGTCAGCAAGAAGGAGTGTGGCTGGACATTTATTTTCAATCATTACAATTGTTTCTGCGCAACGTAGTTCTCCAGTCTTGCAGGTTATTGGTTATGCAATAGTCTCCCTGCATTATGAGATCAAGTTGTGTTACTGTCTCCGTAAGTTCAAATTCTCGACTTCAAGAGCATCCTCTCTTCCATAAACACGTTCGCGCACGCGTATATACCATGTACTAACGCACACGTATTTGCACACAGACGTATTCGCACGCACACACACACTCATTTTTTCTCTCTTTTTCTAATGTATCTGATGTCGCTGTCTTGCCGATCTCATTTCACGCAACACCATTGAAGAATAGCAGCCTATTTTCCAGTTTCCATCACGGTTGAAGAATAGCATCCTATTTTCCAGTTGCCATCTCGGACTCCCGGTAGCCATCTTCGACTTCATATGTTTCTTCATTCGGTAGCTAAGCCTGAATAAGGTGGAATTCAGTTAGAAACTGCAAAAGTTTAAGCTGCATTGAACCGAATCAAACTTCTTTGAATAAAAATAATAATAGCAATAATAATGACCAATGAAAATAATAATAATAATAATAATAATAATAATAATAATAATAATAATAATAATAATAATAATAATAATGATGATGATAATAACCAATGTATACTATGAGTTTCTTTGCCCTAGGAGTCGGGAAGACGCTCGGCAAGAAATGGAAGCAAATTTGAAAGAAGAAGAAAAAAAAGAAAAAAATAATAATGATAATAATAATAATGATGATGATAATAATAAAAATAAATTCTTTTATTGGCCATAAGGGCTGACAAAAATTAATTATAACAAAAAGGGGACAAAACAAGACGAAACGTTACAAAGGGTTTTGTCCGTTTGTAAAAAACCGTGTAGAAACAGTGTAACAATCAAAATTTATAACAACGAAAAACTCCCAATAGTGGGAGGCGTTACGAAAGGTTCCTGGTGGATAATAATAATAATAATATAATGATAATAATAATAATAATAATAATAAAATAATAATAATAATAATAATAATAATAATAATAATAATAATATAATAATGATGATGATAATAACCAATGTATACTATGAGTTTCTTTGCCCTAGGAGTCGGGAAGACGCTCGGCAAGAAATGGAAGCAAATTTGAAAGAAGAAGAAAAAAAAGAAAAAAATATAATGATAATAATAATAATGATGATGATAATAATAAAAATAAATTCTTTTATTGGCCATAAGGGCTGACAAAAATAATTATAACAAAAAGGGGACAAAACAAGACGAAACGTTACAAAGGGTTTTGTCCGTTTGTAAAAAACCGTGTAGAAACAGTGAACAATCAAAATTTATAACAACGAAAAACTCCCAATAGTGGGAGGCGTTACGAAAGGTTCCTGGTGGATAATAATAATAATAATAATGATAATATAATAATAAAATAATAATAATAATAATAATAATAATAATAATAATAATAATAATGATATATATGTTTGTGTACGCGTGTGTGTGAGTGTGTGCGTGCGTATGTGCGTCTGTGTGCGTGTGTGTACCTTTGCGTCTGTGTTTGGCCCCAACCGCCCTTGATACTCGGTGTTGGTGTGTTTGTGTCCCCGTAAGCTAGCGTTTCGGCAAAGAGATCAATGGAATAAGTAGATTAGCCGGCTTAAAAGACAAAAAAAAAAAAAAAAAAGTGGGATGAGGTCGATTCGTTTGACTGAAATATTCTTCAAGGTATTGCTCCAGCATTGCCGCGCTTTAATGTCTGAAAAAAAATATAAACAAAAAATTAACGAAAAAATAATTTTAAAAAATAGTATGCGTAAAAAAGACACGATTTGGTCGCAGCTGGAATACCTTTGATCATAGGCTTGCCTCAAAAGTGATGATTGTAATGGTGGAAAGGTGTCTGTGAAGATGGCAGTCATTAGCCTAGCTGCCAGGGAAGATAAGGAGAAAGCAAAGAGAGAGAGAGAGAGAAATCGAGCGAGCGAGAAATAGAGAGGGAGACAGAAAGAGAGAAAGAGAAAGTGAGAGATAGTGATGGTGACTTTGCTGGTGTTTGTGATGACTGTGGTAATGAGTTTGAATTAGTAGGTGGGTTGGTGTTGTTGGTGGTGAGTAGAGTTATTTATGGTCAATACTAAAATGACACGCGGAAAATAGAAAAAAAGAGAAAAATAAAATATCAAAAAATATAATGAAAAAGTAAAAACAATATAAATTTAAACAACTGACCAAAAAAAAGCAACTGCAAAGAGCTTTTCCGTCATACATTCACACGCATGCACGCATATATTCACACACATAGAAGCATACAAGTGTGTGTGTGTTATGTTTTTGTTTTGTTTTTTTTGATGGGGAGGGGTATTTTTTTCGCTCTTTTATATATTTCAGCGACGCGGCACCGGTCATGCTGGAGTGCTATTGTGAAAATATTACTTAGATTTCTGAAGGTGCTTGAACCCGCAAGTCCCGGCTAAGGAGACCAGTGCCTTATCCACTGGTCCACGGAATTTTCTTTTCCACATTTGTAGAATTTAAGCCGGTAACAGAGAGATTAAACAAAAGAAAAATATAATGTTACGGTCAAGACAGCTCTTGCAGTTTTTTTTTGGGGGGGGGATATCTAAATTCATTAGGGGTGTACGTGTGTGTGTGTGTATTCATGCGTGCATGTGCATTTGTGCGTGTGACTGTGTCTGGCTGTTTAT
The DNA here is from genome assembly GCF_006345805.1 of Octopus sinensis. Taxonomy (NCBI): domain Eukaryota; kingdom Metazoa; phylum Mollusca; class Cephalopoda; order Octopoda; family Octopodidae; genus Octopus; species Octopus sinensis. The sequence goes on from NC_043013.1 coordinate 11,212,313, forward strand.
GTGTATGTGTCTATGTGTCAGTACCTATGTGTGTGTGTGCTTATGCGAGTGTACGCATGTGTGTATACAAGAATATGTGTGTGTATCTGTATATGAGAATAATCTTGCATTTTTGTATACAAATATGGGTGCTTCAATGCTGTATATTGTGTATGTCTGTCTGTCTGTATGCATGTGTGTGCATCTGTGTGTATGTGTGTGTATGCATGTGTGTATTCTATTTGTGCATTTGATTCTGTGCATATGTCCGACCCAGGTACCTCAAATAGAGAATCCCTGAAATGCTTGTACACATTTGCACAATACCTGTAGTCGACTGTCGACGAATGAGTCTGCTCTATTCCCTTTTCGGGAGAACCCAGCATGTCTATGGCTTTCTGCAAACCTACAGTTCCGCAGACCTGTGCATCTATGATAATAGGTGCAAATGAATATCTATAGCTTGGATATTACGATTTGTAGCTTTCACGTTTAGTGTTCCATAGATATTCTCCATTATCACAATATTTTATGACACCTTCATATCCACTGTGCTGCTGGTCACTACAAGAGTGGTTGATGTTTCCTCGTTGTGTCATATCATTGTATGAGCAAAACGCCTCCGTCCAATGGACGGTGCTGAGTTATCAAACATTTAAAACAAATTTTCTCAAAACAACTTGTCCGACCGTCCCATACGCCTCCCCTTTGAGAAACACTGATTTAACCTAAATTTGAGACACAAGCAAAAGAAGAAATAAAGATAAACTTTTTTTTCTATTCCAAAGAAAAACGATTTTATTCACACAATGATAAGACTGTTGACTGGGAGAACACAAACATGGTTTAAGCAGTAAACTTGGCAGGAAAAACAAAACGTGCATTTAAGCAGTACAAAAACAACGAAAAATGGAAGGTGCAGTTATGTACAGGTTGACGGAAGAAAAGGGGGACAAAAACGGCTTTATCGATCGCATTCTCACCTGGAATCGATTTTGTAATTTTTTTCAAGACTTATACACGCCCTGCTACCGTCGGTATCTTCATATCAAATTTGAGCGCAATCGGATGGAGTATTTTTAAATATTTTTTAACGTGACTGCTTAGTAGATTGTAAAATATTAAACCATGACTGACTTTGTCGAAGGCCTAGGCCAGTGCCAGATGTATCACATCTATATTTGAACGGTTGAGCGGTTGTTTCTCTACCCAGTCATAATACTGTAGTAGCTGTGCAGGGCACTGCATTCCAGGACGGAAGCCACTACTGTAGGAGAGAATTTTCAAACCCATCCACAATTACACCTCGTAGCTCTCTGCTGTTTTTTGATTGGAAATTGAAAAGTTATGGACCCTCGAAACCTAAGTTGCAACAGTACTGGGTCCTTACTCAAGATGGAGAAGGTTAGATCTTTGGTACTGTACAGTGGAGTCCAGTTCGCTCGTTGGTATTGCTTTCAATATTAATGCTGGTGATAAGATATTCCAGGTATTTCCATATAAATATCACCACATACTTTTCTCGTCTTCTGTCCTGGGAGTAGAGTTTAATTGTTTAGCTGCTCCAAGAACTCATCTGTTCGTATCAAGACAATTACCCACCCCATTTGACAATTACTCCCCATAGTACAATTCTTCCCTACGACAACTACCTCCTAGGACATTTATCTCCCTTGGTTAATTACCCCTCTTCAATATATTAAGAAGTTTTAAATCATCATCTGTTGTCCTCGGGGGTAATTGTCTTTGGAGAGCTGCGGAAGGGAAGGCGCTCACAGGACGGTCAGAGGAAGCGCTTTAAGGACACACTGAAAGCCTTCAACATCGACCATGACACTTGGGAGCAGTCTGCTCTAGACAGAGAAGGGTACCAACACATGCGAGACCAATAGAATCGCTGCTGCAGAAGACCGCAGACTAGCTAGGAAGAACAGAGCTAACAACCCTGTAGTAGGCGCTACTATTCCCTTTCCACACTGTCAAAGACACTTTCGGGCGCAGATTTCCTTCACTAGCAATCTGCGAACTCACAAAATAAGCCAACCCCATGACTAGATGGTCTTCGTCGCATCGACGGACAAACTACACAATCGTCCTTGGGGTAGTAATTGTCCATGGGGGTAAATGTCCTAGATTCCATCTGTTATATCAAGGCAAACTTCTTGATGTAGTGGCAATGGATTGCCTCGAGTTCTGTTGTTAGTTTAAACACTCTGTGACTACCATAATTAGGAGCGGTATTCCATTCCAGGCGACTGAGAACAAATGTTCTACATATGATCAACATAGGTTCCTTTTTTCTCCGTTCTAAATGATTTCAGAATCCAAGCAGCTAGTCACCTGTGCTCTGTTGCCCTTTAGTAACACGGAATGATGCCTCATTTCTTATGTGAATTCCCAGTTCACGCAATGTGATGCCCTACCCTTGTAGTCTGTATTCTGATGGTAATCCCTTCAGAGACTATACCAGAGCATTTAAAATTTCTCAGCATTGAACTGCATGTTGCTTCAGGGTTCTTGAATAACTAGTAGATTGTGACATCAGCCCTTGATCGACTTCGCCGAAGGCCTTGGCAAATGCGAGATATATCACATCCATATTTGAAAGGTTGAGCTGTTGTTTCAGTTCCCAATCATAATGCCGCCGTAGCTGCCGAAAATAATGCGTTTCACGACAGAAGTCACGCTACGCGACATTGAGCTAGCTGTATTCTTTTTGGAATGGGAATAGCTTTTTGACATTGCGTTTCATGACCGCTAACGAGGGAGGTCGGAAAGATAGGCTGGTAATATTTTGAATATGTTCTTCTTCCTTCTTTATGGACAGGGCATATTATACCATATTTTAACATGCACCATGTAAGGATCTCTGGAAATATCTTTGCATTAATTTTGCGAGAATTTGCTTGAATATCTTTAAAGAATGACTGGAAAACCATCAGGGCTGTTGATGACTCCAAGTTCATCAGTGGCTGATATTAATGTTATCAATGGTTACCGCTTCCCTGTGTTGATTTCAAAAATGCTGAAGAATTTATCAAGCTAACTTATTTGCTTAACTTCCTTCAATGTATGCATCGACAGTTCAACCAACACACGAACTTAACCACATATTTACAAACACCAAGTGAATGTCTGAGTGTGTGGGAGGGAGTGTCAATGGCAAAAGAACATGGTTTGCACAATCACATTAGTCGTCCATTGAAACGGTTCTGAAGAACGTAAAAAATATCGGACTGGCACGCAGCTCTAGTCGCATAGTTCTTTTAAGAGAAACAACGTTAAGCCAATGCAAGTGGTTACGTAAATTCCGTTCGTTTCTTTTATTCATATTTTTTATTATTAATATCTATTTCCGTAATAGCTTGCTGGTTTACTGCAAAATATTAGTATATTGAGCTCTAACAATTGGTTTTCAGCATCGCAATGGCAAAAAGGAATCATTTTATAAATACGATAAATGTGCATGCATGTTGGCCCTCATAGTTTTGTTCATTGGAGCCATATTATCAATGAGGGTGCAGAGCTTGCCGGGAGGTAGTCATTGCTTGGCATTAATGTGAATTAGATTATCGAGAAGAATGGGCGTCAAATGTTTGGCAAACAAAGTAACAAATATTTAAGCCTTATGCAACTCATTATCCGCGTGCACACAGGCATACACTCAAACGCACGCGCACACACACACACACACACACACACACACACACACACACACACACTCAAACGCACACACACACACACACACACACACAGACACACACATATTTGTACATTTAGAGGAATAATGGTGACAACGACTTGTAGCTTTTCTCAGACAGAGGAGGACAAGCAGGCCAAAACTGTATGTGTGTGTGCGTGTCTATATTTAAAAGTGGCGAGTTGGCAGAATCGTTGCCGTGAAGGGCAAAATGCTTAGTGGTATTTCGCTCGACTTTTCGTTCTCTGTTGAAACTACTCCGAGGTCGACTTTACCTCTCAACCATCCGAGGTCCATAAAATAAGTACCAGTTGAATATTACGCCCTGCGACCAACTTTGCTGGCCTAACGTCAAAATTTTAAAATCTCTCTCTTTCTATTTATCTGTCTATGCACACACATACACAAACGCAGACGCACACACACACACACACAAAATACACACACACACACACACACACACACACACACCACACACACACACACACACACACATACATATATATATATATATACATAGCGGCAGAGGATTTAAGAAAAACCAAGGTAGTTCATGTGTGTGTGTGTGTACATGTGTGCGTACGGGTTTTTCTTTCTTTTTTTGTTTTTGTTTTTTGTTATAACAAGATAAGAAAGCAATAAAGTTTTATTGAATGACATTTGTAAGGTCGGCGTTGGCTGTTGAGTAGGAGGCGGTGGTGACGGAGGCGAAAAATCAAAGGCTGATAAAACAGACCATGCATGACTAAATAGACTAGAATGACAGAGTTAAATGATAGATCTAGTGAAGAGGAGAGAGAGAGCTAAGGAGAGAAGGAAGAAGAAGCGAAGTCATTGGATTGATTGAAAGCAAAGAAGAGAGGGAGAGAGTTTGTATGGTGTGAAACGGTCAGCATGTGTGTGTTAGGAACAAAATAAATAACAGGATTAGAAGTGGTGTGTGGTTGTGTGTGTGTGTCTTGTGTGTGTGTGTGTGTGTGTGTGTGTGTGTGTGTGTGTGTGTGTGTGTGTTGTGTGTGTGTGTGTGTGTGTGTGTGTGTACGTGTATGGTTGCGTTTGTGTGTATGCTTTTATTCTTTTATTCTTTTACTTGTTTCAGTCATTTAAATGCGGCCATGCTGTGGCACCGTTTTAAAGGGGTTTTTTTCCGTCGAAGAAATCGGCCCAGGAGTTATTCTATGTAAACCTAGTATTTATACTATCGGGCTGATTTGCCCAATGGCTAAGTTACGGGGACGTAAACACACCAATATCGGTGAAACATCATAGAAGATTGCAGACATCGACATATCCTAAAAAGGAACTAATAATATATATCCAAACTTCAAAAAAATCTGTGCTGTCAACGATGTTTAGGATAAGAATTTCAATACTCAAGCATCTACCGAATTATAATTTTCTTTGTGTTTTTGCTCTAGGCTCAAGAGCCCGAAAGTTTTAGGGAGGGGGCCGGTCGTTAAATCGATCCCAGTATGCAACTGGTACTTGATTTATCGACCCCGAAAAGATGAAAGCCAAAGTCGACCTCGGCGGAACTTGAACGTAAGGGAAGACGAAATAACCTATTTCTTTACTACCCACAAGGGGCTAAACACAGAGAAGACAAACAAGTACAGACAAACGGATTAAGTCGATTTTATCGACCCCAGTGCGTAACTGGTACTTATTTAATCGACCCCGAAAGGATGAAAGGCACAGTCGACCTCGGCGGAATTTGAACTCAGAACCGTAAAGACAGACGAAATACCTATTTCTTTACTCCCACACGAGGCTAAACACAGAGAGGACAAACAAATACAGAGAAACGGATTAAGTCGATTATATTGACCCCAGTGCGTAACTGATACTTATTAATCGACCCCGAAAGGAGGAGGGGCAAAGTCGACCTAGGCGGAATTTGAACTCAGAACGTAACGGCAGACGAAATACGGCTACGCATTTCGCCCGGCGTGCTAACGATTCTGCCAGCTCGCCACCTTACATCCATCGAATTATAATGCTTTGTCATTGGAAAAGTTACGTTCGAATCGAAGAATAGTCAGTGATCTCAATGAAGGTGTTCCTCACCAAAATATGGAGTTATCCGAGAAATGTTTAGTAAGATGTGAAAAGGAAAATGAACATAAGGCGGCGAGCTTGTAGAAACGTTAGCGGTATTTCGTCAGTTGTTATGTCCTGAGTTCAAATTCCGCCGAGGTCGACTTTTCCTTTCATCCTTTCGGGGATCGGTGAATTAAGTACCAGTTACGCACTGGGGTCGATCTTATCGACTTAATCCCTTTGTCTGACATTGTTTGTCCTCTCTATGTTTAGCCCCTTGTGGGCAATAAAGAATTAAGATGTGAAAATGAAATATAATATAAGTACTAACTTTATTAATTATTTAATGTGTATATACATTTTTGGGGTGACACTCTATGTTTGTTTGTATGTGTGTGTGTATGTGTGTGTGTGTGTGTGTGTGTGTGTGTGTGTTTATGTAGGCGCAGCATAACTGAATTTTTAAAAGTTTCCTCCAAAGCCACAAGGTCACGGGTTCGATTATGTCATTATCTTAAACCGTGGGTCGATATAAATTGTGAATGAAATTGGATAACAGAATATTGTATCGTAGCCTATGAAGTTGTTTTTTGTACCTGAAGTACAAGAAAAAAAACCCCTGAAAAATGAAAAGAGGAAAAATACATGCAGACTGACTGCATATTATATAAGTATAGCTTACGAATGTTGTAATAAATTAGTAAATGAATTAGTTTTAACATAGAACTATTAACGTATTTTTTGTTTCCAAGTAAAAAACATTCAGTAAAACTTCATACGTAGGCCAACTCAAATTAAGCTAAATACATTGACTTGAATTTTAGAGAAGCTACATCACACTGAGCAGGAAGAATTTGGAATGCCTTTATCAATGTCATGATGGCCGAAGGTTGTGCTGAACATCTGAGGAAGAACCAGGAACACGTTTCTCATTTCACCACCATTTTAAAGAGTTCTGGCAATGTAATCTGTCTCATTAAAATGGATTTCCGTCTAAGTTGTTTTTCTACACTTATGTAAACTGCCATATTCTCCCTGATAAATACTTATCAATCCACGTCAGCAATTAACTGATCTCATATTTTCTCCATATCCTCTTCGGTGAATTCTAAATTTGTGTCCACAATGTCATCACCATTATTAACATTACTATCTTCATGCTTATCTTCATTTCAGCCATTTTTCCATTGCTCAAAGAATGCCCGACAGGTGCATCATTATCAATCTTCAGTGCTTCATCCATGTGGGCTGCTTATAATCTTCTGACACATGTAGCTGATATACTTTTGACTAAGCAATGAGATTTCGTTTCCTCTCAGTAATCATACGGAATCTTTCAAAATCTTCGTCTCAACGCTCATTTTTATCGAACATAGCTGAAGGCTAAAGTTTGCGCAACTCTTATCTTAATATTGATTTAGTAACATTTTTCGAAGCATTAATAATGCATAAATAGCATCCTTAAATCTGAAGTATTTCCAGTAGTTCTGGAGCATTTCATCTTTGTTGACAGCATCAAGTATGATGCAGTCTTCATACATTTGATCACCATAGAGAGTAACATTACTCGGTGACAAAACTGTATAAAAAAATTCACATGAAGCAGGGAAATCAAATACCGAAGACATTGATTCAAATAAGAAGTCCGGTAAGGAGACTTGCGGAGTAGCTGTTTAGGATCAATAAAACCTTACAGTTCTCTTCTATGGTTAGATTCCCTGGAAGGCAATTGTAAAAATGTTATCAATCCAAAACATATGTAAATGTCATGTTGCTAGAAGAAAGTGTTTACTGAGACGATCCGTAAACATTTTCCGGGTTACCCATGTTTTCTTGTTTGCATAACAATGCAAAGGTAATTTGAACTCAGAACGTAGCGGCAAACGAAATACCTATTTCTTTACTGCCCACACAGAGAGGACAAACAAGGACAGACAAACGGATTAAATCGATTACATCGACCCCAGTGCGTAACTGGTACTTAATTTATCGACCCCGAAAGGATGCAAGGCAAAGTTGATCTCGGCGGAATTTGAACTCAGAACTTGACGGCAGACGAAATACCGCTAAGCATTTCGTCCGGCGTGCTAACGTTTCTACCAGCTCACCGCCTTTGTAGTTAACATCTTTTAAAGTTAAGGTATTTAAAGCTAAGGTTTGCATTTTTCCAAAGCATAAGGCTCATGCATAAATTTTGAAAAATATCCGCCAACAGGATCGTGTGTTGAAACCGGGTGTTGAAACATATATTGTTATATATCGGGATAGCAATTTCTTTCTCTGTTTTCCAAATAAACACCTGCACTATACACTCCTTTACTTCAACTTTATTAATGTTCTTACTTTAATGACTTTGTCTGAAATCTTTCACCAAACATCCTGTGACCTCTTCGGCGACTCTCCTTCCCACATGTCGCCTGTTCTGTTTAGTCCATTCTGTCTTCCAGACAGTGTGGATCTACACACACACACACACACAATCTCACACATACACACACACACGCACAGAGGCGCACGCACATACACACGCGTACACACACGCGTGAATACATAACTACATACATAGACGCAGACATACATTTTTAGACATATTCTATATTTTGAAACATGTATTAACTGTTTTAGAATCTAGAAATGACATTTAAAGGAAATAACTCGAATAATAGCTAAACCAAAATTAAAAAAATTAAATCAATGCATTTAGGATTGGAACGACCATTTTAGAGTTTGTTGGTGGGAAGGAACTGACATGTTCCTGTGTATGTGTACATTGTGTGTGTGTGGGGGGGGGGTGTATGTGCGGTAGAGAGAGTGGGAAAAAGGCATAAAACCCAAAGAAGTGAAACTGGTAATCTGACACTGTAGAAGAAAACGACGAAGGACACATGAAATATGGCAATGGTAAAGGGTGAGGTAGGATGTAGAAAGATTGAAACGACAGAAGATGAAAATTGAGAGAGAGAAAGAGAGAGAGTGTGTGTGTGTGTGTGTGTGGAAGAGGTTGAGACGGGAAGGGCGAGAGAAAGGAGGGCAATTTAGTTAGAAGGAAGATCAAGGGATGCTGAAGAGATGAAGAGGGAGTAAGTAAGAGAAAAATATGATAGAAAAACTAAAGAAAGATGGGGGGAAAGAGAGAGAAAGAGAAAGAAAGAAAGAAGAAAGAAAGAAAGAAAGAAATGAGGAAGAGGAAAAGATGGAGAGAGAAAGTGTAAGAAAAAGGACATATGGCTCTGACGGAAGATCAAGGGATGCTGAAGAGCTGGAGAGGGTGTAAGTAAGAGAATAAAGAAATTGATGAACTAAAGAAAGATTGAAACGGGGAGATAGATGGAGAGAGTGAGAGAGAGAGAGGGCAAGAGAGTGAAAGAGGAATAAAGAAAGAAAGAAAGAGAGAAGTTTAAAGAAAAATGAGTATGGTAAAATAGAGAGACAACCACCAAAATGACAGTGATACGCTTTAACTCTTTTACTTGTTTCAGTCATTTGACTGCGGCCATGCTGGAGCACCGCCTTTAATCGAGCAAATCGACCCCGGGACCTATTCTTTTGTAAGCCCAGTACTTATTCTATCAGTCTCTTTTGCCGAACTGCTAAGTAACGGGGACATAAACACACCAGCATCGGTTGTCAAGTAATGCTACGGGGACAAACTTAGACACACAAACACACACACGCATACATATATATATATATATATATATACATATATACGACGGGCTTCTTTCAGTTTCCGTCTACCAAATCCACTCACAAGGCTTTGGGTAGGCCCGAGGCAATAGTAGAAGACACTTACCCAAGGTGCCACGCAGTGGGACTGAACCCGGAACCATGTTGGCGGTAAACAAGCTACTTACCACACAGCTACTCCTACGCGATGGTGAAGCTTCGACTTGTAAGAATTTAGAAAAATGACGGGTTAATAAGATTTGTTTTCTGTTTCTCGATGACACAATAATGAAACATAAAACAATAAAACAATGCACAAACGAATAAAACATCACAAAGACATAAAAAGTAATCAGAAATACTAAATAAATAAATAAAAACAGATGATAATAAAAAAAAATTCAAAGATGAAAAGTGTTTTTTCATCAGCACAAATAAAAAGAAACAATGAAAAAAACAAACATATTTACGGATGCATACACAAACAGACTGAGTCTCTGGCACACATACATATACATACATACATACATACAAACAATCACATACGTAAATACATAAACACAGGCGCACGCGTTCACTTACACACAGAGATATATACAACCGCGTAAACGTATCCTACCTCCGTTTCGGATATACGTATACATATATATATATATATATATATATATATATTATATATATATATACATATAGCAGGAGTGGCTGTGTGGTAAGTAGCTTGCTAACCAACCACATGGTTCCGGGTTCAGTCCCACTGCGTGGCATCTTGGGCAAGTGTCTTCTGCTATAGCCCCGGGCCGACCAATGCCTTGTGAGTGGATTTCGTAGACGGAAACTGAAAGAAGCCTGTCGTATATATGTATATATATATATATATATATATATATATATGTGTGTGTGTGTGTGTGTGTGTGTGTGTGTGTGTGTGTTTGTGTGTGTGTGTTTGTCTCCCTTGCATTGCTTGACAACCGATGCTGGCGTGTTTACGTCCCCGTCACTTAGCGGTTCGGCAAAAGAGACCGATAGAATAAGTACTGGGCTTACAAAGAATAAGTCCCGGGGTCGATTTGCTCGACTAAAGGCGGTGCACCAGCATGGCCGCAGTCAAATGATTGAAACAAGTAAAAGAGTAAAAGAGTAAAAGAGTACATACATACGAAAAAATGCTCACATACACAAGATCACGTTTATTCAGTCGAATACACTTACCTGTTACAATTCAAGTTTTATCTTACCTGTACACAAGCACTCACATGCGCGCACATACACACACTCACACACATCTATTTACAAATTCATACACATACAATCACCAAAGAAGCTCCAAATTTAACAACCTGAAATATGGTCTTTTCACAGTCAACGAAGGATCCTCAACCACCTGAGTTTAAATAACGTTTTTCATCTTATTTTTCTATGTGAGTTCTTATGCTAAATTCGTAAATACATATATAATTTAATATATATACACATAAATCTTTTATGCAAACGCACAAATTCAGATGTATTTATACTTACAAACACACACATGTATATATATATATATATATATATATATATATATATATATAAAGCTGAGTTTATATGTTTGTGTCTGTGTGTGTATGTTCCTTTTGCATTCAAAAACTTAGTAGCCGATTTTGACTTATAGGGTATCAAATTATTCAGTAATCTTTCGGGTACCAAATAAACTTTATTTTCATTTATATATTTGCATTACAAAAATTCAACAGTATAATCTTTCTATAAATCAACCATCGTATACGACGTTTTATACCACTAGACGACGACGATGTCACATATTTTAATTGAGTGTGTATATATCTGTCAAAGTGTGAGTTTACGCGATCGTTACGTATTGAAAAGTATATGCGTGAGTGCATGTGAAGGTGTATGAGTTTGTCAGTATACATACATTTTTGTGATGACTGACACACATCTAAAGACAGAGACAGATGCACAGAGGTAGAGACAAGCCTGAAGCGTGCGTAAATGTATGTATGTGTGTGTCTGTCCCAGTATATGTATGTGACCGTACCACCCAACAGTGAAACGCACCGATTTTGAAAGTGTTTAGGTTAGTTGCAGTCTGGACCTTGAACGGACAACAGAGTTCACTTTAAGCTACCACCGTTTGGATTTTCCCTTTCATCATGGAGAGTTGCTGTTTAAACAGCATTAACGAATGTCACTACTTATGTATGTCACTACTTATTTATAACAAACATGAAGATTTGACTGATTTTTCAGAACTCACAACACTAGCAAATATTTCTGAGAAAATTTTATTGTGGTTATTGTAACAAATTCTGAAACTTGGCGAAGTATAAAGCCTTAGCGACTCTTTCAATATAATTACAGAAATGCTATTCCAGTCCTTATAACCAGTATGAAGATAATGCTTTTTTAATAGTCCTAGCGTCCTTATCGTATTCCTGCTATGCTGCTTTAACAGTGTTAGTATTCAACGCCGCGCAACCTTTTTACTACATTAGTCAATATCTATTCTACAGCCTATAAAATTACACAGTTAAAATATATAGTAAGTGATGTCAAATTAATATATGTCTTTCTACATACATCCTTCAGCTAATATTTTAAATTAACACTCACAGCAATAACATATTCCTTTGTACACACTTTGTTCAACGTTAGTTTAAATATTACAACTTAATAAATTTTTTGTATAAATTATGTCTACTAAATTTCTTGGACCTTGACTTTCTTCACCGTGATATTCAATCCTGAATTTTATAACATTTAGTACATGTGCAAAATTTATGTTGGCTTTCTGTGCATTGTTACATTGGTGACACATAGTCATTTTTGCTAAATTGTTGACTTTCCGATGCTGGAATATTTCTTTTGGAAACATTCCCTAAAAAACGCTTTATAGCATAACTATGCGACAGAAAGTGTGTATTGCATAAGTATGCTACAAAAAGTATATTGACGACATTTTGTTTCGCTTGAACTTCGTGTGTGTACGTTTTGCTGTTTTCCATATCAATTCTATGAGTGTGTATGTGTCTGCGAGTCTGTGTGTGTGTTTCTGCATTTGTCACGTCTATAGTAAACTATAGTAAAGGACATTTCATGCCATCTTAATGAACGCATATCTAACAAAGTAGCCATCTTAATAGTAGGTGATCTTCATGAAAAACGTGATAATCTCATTCGAGCTCGAGATAACAAACTTAAGCGTGTTTCAGAGACTCGTCCTCTTATGATGCTCTTCAGCATCCTCTTATTCCGTGGAATGGCCAAGATGGGTATAATTTCAATATTCCACAGATTGAACTTGCAACAGGATAGCCAATTACAAAGAAAAGGGTGTCGTTAAATAACTTCTATTCTTACCAACTAATGTTAAGACCCATAACAATCACATCAATTACCCATGTATCATGATCTCTTTCAGCAATACCTGGTTGATATGTATGCTAATGTTAGGAGTCAGCGTCTCAAAATTCGTACGAGAGGCGTTCAATAAGTAATGCCCTTGGCCCACTTCCCATAGCAGTAGAGCAACGAAACTTGACACAGTTATTAGTCTTTTTCTACATAGGAACCACCCAGAGTTACGCATTTCTCCCATCGTTTGATGCAGCTCTGAAGACCGTTTTTGTAGAAGACCCTATCTTGGTCCTCCAACCACGACGTGACTTCAGAAATCAAGGCTGCATCATTTGGGAAACGCTTTCCTTTCAAAAATGACTTCATGGCTGGGAAGAGGTGAAATCAGAGGGTGCAAGGTCAGGAGAGTAGGGGGAATGGGGGATGAGTTCATAGCCGCACGCCTGTGCTTCTGATCTGGCAACACACGAGTTGTTGATCGGAGCGTTGCCTTGCAGGAGGAGGATGCCTTTGCTGATCTTGCCCCGCCTCTTGATTTTGATAGCTTCTCTTAATTTCCTCAAAAGTGAAGCATAATAGACTCCTGTAATTGTGGCACCCTTTGCCAGGAAATCTGTCATCACTACTCCGTTCTGGTCCCAGAAGACTGTGAGCCTGACCTTGTCAGCGGAGGGCTGCAGCCTTGCCTTCTTTGGAGGAGGTGAGTCACGGTGCTTCCACTGCATTGACTGGGATTTGGACTCTGGATCATAGTGATGGAGCCAGGTTTCATCCTGTGTAATCAGTCTTTTGAAAAAATTTGACTCATCTTCATGGCACATCTCCAAATTCATCCTCGAGCAATCGACGCGTTCTTGCTTCTGGAAAGGTGTGAGCAACCTGGAAATCCATCTGGCAGACACCTTTTTCATATGCAAATGGTCATGAATGATAGTTTCCACAGACCTGGTACTAATCTTGACCTCATGGGCTATTTGGCGAATAGTTATGCGTCAATCTTCCAAAATGGCAGCCTCAACTTGACGGACAGATGCCTCATCAATGGCAGAAGAGGGCGACCAGATCTGGGAGCTGTTTCCACAGAGTTCCAACGATGTTTGAATTCACGATGCTAGCGTTTTACAAGGTCATATGATGGGACATCATTACCATAAGTTACTTTCATTTCATCAAAAGTCTCCTGTGGTGTGCGTCCTTTCAAATACAAAACCGAATCACTGCTCGACACTCAACAGGCTCCATTTCACACTTGACTCAGTTCAAACACCTGTAAATCAGAAACCACAATTAGTTCAGAGCTGTAATTTGCCACTTAATCTATAGAGATATGAATAATTGCACATGCAAAATTTCAGCTAGATCAAATAGCTGCAAGTGGGTCAGAGGCATTACTTATTGAACGTCCCTCGTAACAAAAAAAAAAAAAACAGTAAGGGCTAAAAACTATGTTCATCTCCAAGATGTTCTGACGACATCTGGAGACTAGTTTCAGGGTATATGCCCCTTTGCAAGGCAGAGCATATATTATAGCATTTCGGGGCGGTAACTTTATTTTTTCTGCCAAATAAACACACACACGGTATATATTTGTTCTTTACACGTTTATTATTGTTCTTAACCCATTTGCATTGTCCAGAAATCTTTCGTCACAAATCTGTAAACCCTTCAGTGACACATTCTGTCGTCGTGTGTGCTCCTGCTCCGCTTAGTCCATTGTGTTCTTCTATGTTCTCCATCATAGAAGAACAGAATGAACTAATCATGTAAAGTTTATTTGCCAACCTAATGTGATAGTCCCGATTGGGACTAATGCTACTGTTGTTTAGCTCCCGAGCACATCGTCTCCAGCTGGCTATACGACAAACAATCTTTGTCCTTATATTTTCGAATAAGGGAGTTTAGTACACATACCACCGTGGACTGCACGGTTTTAGGGTTATCTAACTTCGTCAGCACAGAATAACACTTTGGCTGAGATGGCGCTGCTAAATCCTCCTTCGAAAATATATATAATATTCTAAGTGACACACAGTTCCTGATCTAATAAATAGAAACATTATTGTTCCTAAATTTCTCAACGAGAGATATTCAGTAGCAGTACTTTAAAGTACAGGCTATCTGCCATCTTGACGTGACAGTCCCGGTTAGGATTAATGCTCGTGTTGTTTAGCCCCAGGAGACATTGCCCCCAGCTGACTATATGACACACAATCTGTGTCCTTATATTTTCGAACAGGGGAGTTTAGCACCCCCACCTAGCACAAAGCAGTTTCTGTAGACTGCACTGTTTCGGGGTTATTTCCCATCGTTGGCACAGAATAACTCTTTGGCCGAGATGGCACTGCTAAAGCTTCATTCGAAAATATTTATAATTTTCTAAGTGACACACATGCACATACACACAAGCATACAAACACATACGCACACATACACACACACGTATAACCACACGCACGCACATAGATTTAGATATATATAACAAAATGATTCTTTTGTGGATGGCTATCAAATACTTTTCTGACTTATAAATATCTTATACATTTTATTTGAGAAAAACCAGTGATGCTTAATTTCAGTTGAAAGAAACATGGATTAGCCTATACCTATTTCTATTTCTTTATTACCCACAGGGGGCTAAACACAGAGGGAACAAACAAGGACAGACATAGGTATTTAGTCGATTACATCGACCCCAGTGCGTAACTGGTACTTAATTTATCGACCCCAAAAGGATGAAAGGCAAAGTCGACCTCGGCGGAATTTGAACTCACAACGTAACGCAGACGAAATACCGCTATGCATTTCGCCCGGCGTGCTAACGTTTCTGCCAGCTCGCCGCCTGGATTAGCTTATACCGTTGCCACTTTTCACCAACATTTCTCTTTTCGGACTTGAGACATGGTTTTTTTCAATACGTGCATTTATGAGAATAAGCGTTACTTCAAAGAAAATATTTGTTTTGCCTCGAATTGTCAGCTTCTAGTATTTAAAACATTGGTTGATCTTCTTACAGCGTCAGCAATTATTCACTTTCGTAAACAGAGGAAGATTTTGTTATATAGTGGAAAATGTATCGTTTAAGTAATGGTAGGGGGAAATTAAAAACACTATTTTAAAATTTATTAGTTTCAACGTACGTTTCACCATTGTAGTTATTTGGAACACAGATGTTGCAAGTGCATTTGAAAGTATGGTATATCGTTTAAAAATTTGTCTTTACCTCTCTTTTTGTTATTGCATGTGATGTTATGGCTGTTTTGAATATTTTAGTATATTCGTATCTTGCTTTTGTCTTGTTGATATGCCGAATTTGGTGCTACATCATATGTTTGTCACAGCATACAAATTCGAATTACACAGGTTATAGTAAGGGTTTTCCAAATAGATCAGATTAACTTGTCTTGATGGATATATCTGTTGACAATTTCAGTTATGAAATTTAAGTACCTATTTTGACACATCGATTTTATCAGAACATAAGTTCCTTCTCATTTTAAGAGTTTGCATATGATTCGATACATTCACGTACAGCAATGATCTTTCTAAGGGACACCATTTGATACTATATGCATTATGTTGCCCCTCAGTTACCAGATGTGATTTGCTAATGTCGTCGTATTTCTTTCGTATGGCTGAATGATGATATGTGATTATAAAATACATGCTTGAAATCACTCCCATACATACGAAAACAGTTTTCTTATCATTCATTTTATTCTATTTGTTTGAGGTAACTTCGGATTTGTATGCTACTGAACTAATGTTCCATACCATATCCTGTAGGCAAGAATCTGCATTTGTCCACGCACTTTTTACAATAGTTAGTTTCAGGCATCTATGTAACGTCATTGTCTTAATATTGGCATTGCAGCTATAGCGTATCTTGTAGTTTATCAGATAACGCCTATTAAAAGTCTATTAAAGATATTTCTATATCCACGGATGGCAAGGAACTGCTTATGTAAGAAGGCTATCAACTTTTTCCCAATTTGTGCGATTTATTTAGTGAGAAAGGTGCGGCGAACCATATATTTTTATAGGACAATTCTGACTTCGGGAATGTGTGTTGGTACATAGGATCTCATCATTGAATCTCCTCCTCCTTGTTCCTCTCTCTCTCCAAACATATACAAACATACGTATGTATGTATATTATACATTTTTTTGTGACAGAGAGGGGATACGGAGACATAACCTGACAGCTTATATATCATAAAGAATGTTCTGGGTTACAATTCAGAGATATTTAAAATTACTCAATCAAAGAATAATTTGCATAATTAAAATTCTGTAGCAACACTAGTCTTAAACACACGAAGCCAATAATTATTTAGGAAATGAAACAAAAGAACTGAAAATTCTGAGAAACAAAATAGATATTCAAAATATTTTTAATACAACTAAATGACAAAGAAATTGTAAGCTCTTTAATCGAAAGAGAAAATAACTAAAAATAAAGAAAAGAAATTACTAATAGTGTGTACTTGTTCACTTGGTATCAAATTGCAAATTAATCAATGAAATCATCATAAAATTATTTTCTTAAACATAATCTTGCTTGAAATTGCTGCGTAAATCTTACACCTGAAGCAAACACTGACATCGTACAATAGCTTACACAAATAAAACATATTATTATCTACTCTTGTTAAACGTAGTCAAAGGAGTGTGTGATTTTGTGGGTATGTGTGTGTGTGTGTGTGTAAATGATTCTGCACTAAAAATAGGCGCTGGCAGGTCAGTGTGCTAAGAATTTTGTTTCCAATGGGTTATGTCACACTGTGTGGTATCTTGGGCAAGTGTTGTATACTATAGACCTGAGCCGATCAGAGCATTGCCATGGACTTCGTAGAGAGAAACTGAATGAAGCCTGTCATATATAAAATTATCAATGATACTGTTTAATTAAAAATAAATAAGTTAGGCGGGCGTATCTCGCCCCCCAAAAATAAGAAAAAGCCATTTGGATTACCTTTTTGGAGTATTATACAAAGGATTCCCTGTCTGTGCTATTTGTGAAATTTTTCTTTTACTTTTCCCTTCGTCTATTATTTCTTTCTTTCTAAAAATGTTTGGTTCATTCTTTTCATTACTTTCATTTCAGTTTCCTCCCCTCCCCTTTATATTGTTTTATTTTTATTCGGTTTAATTTTTTGGCAGACTGTCTTTTGAACTACTTTTGAACTGTTTTTTGACATGGCAGAGAAGAAACTTAAAAAGAAAAACTCTGTGGGAAAATAACCCGCCTAAGCAATGGTTAAAAGATATGGAAGAGAAGACGATGGTACTTAGAACATATTCTAAACTTCTTAATTCCATCACCGTCTTCCCAAAACAAATCATAAAAAATGAACTTAAAGAACATTTGTCCTCTGTAAAATATATATCCCGTGGTGACAAACATGCAACCGTATGGTTGCTGTTTGACAAGGGGAAAAGGCTCGCCAGTTTGCGAGTCAGCCTTTAGAAGGCAAGGAAATCCTGTTTCTCCCGTCATATTGTGGAAGAAAATTAATACGAGCCTGGATATGTGGGCTCCTCCCGGGCACCGAAGCCGATTGGATTGAAGATACCATCCGACGGGGACTGGGGGATGGCGGGCCCAAGCACTTAAATGTAAGAGTATTGCCGGCGGTCGATTGGGAAGGGTCAAAAGCGATTTTGACCCTGTGGAACCCATCGGCCGCAACAGAACTGGTTTTTCCAGATTTCTTGAAAATGGCTGGCTGCAGGTATCCGGTGATACTTGAGGGACGTCCCCCAAAGTGTCACTCGTGCCTGCAGCCAGGCCACATTAAAAGGAACTGCCCCCAGGACAATGGTAAGGTCCTGGAACAGTCACCAGATGCCACCTCCCCTACCCGGTCAAAGGGAGAGGTGGATGTGGTCGAGGAGGCTTCAGCCTCCTCAACTCAAAAAAGGATTAAAAAGGAAGGTGGGCAACAATAGTTGCCCGCTGAAGGAACCTAAGGCTTCGGGAGGCGGGGGAGAGTCTCCGGACAAAGCGGAAGGGCTCCACTCTCCCTAAGCCAGGAAGAAAAGAAAAAAGAAAGAAGAAGAACGGGTCATCTCAGCAGGGAGATGATGTGACGACTGCATGTCCCGAAGTTGTGCCACCCACGGTGGAAGAAACCACCCCCACCCTTAAAGATGTTCAATTAATTATCTTTTTCTACAAGGGCGGAGAGGTGGAAAAAGTAGTAGAAGAACTTAAAGAAAGAGTAGATATGCCCTTCACACGGGATCCCGAATGGCCTCCGCAGATAGCTGAGGAGGTCATAAGGTTACCCTTGTGGGAAAGGCTTAAGGAATTTGGGGAGGAGTGTCGCATATGGCCGGGTGGCCCTTACACGACTTACATGTCCTACATGAGTGAGGCATGGGAAATGGCGGGATACAGAAACTCAAGCGGCATTGAAGATAATGATGAATATATCGATGGATATATCGAAGAGTAGGATGTGAAAGGCCCTCGTTACAGAGTTTGAAATCTCACATTATTGGACTATTTTGTAGTGGTTTATAACCTCAATTTTGTGTTTTAAGTAAGAAAAAAGAAAATATGTTAAGTAAGAGGTTTTAGCGCCTCCTCCTTGTTAAAGGTTCGAAACCTTATATTGATTTAAAAAAAAAAACGAAAATATGTTATCGAGAAAAATCCAATCGGCGGATGTTGGGTTTCGTCTCTCATTTATTCATTATATTTCATTTTCATTCATTAATGTGTTTGTCCAGCCCGTAAAGCTCTTTGTACTGTCTATATGACAAATTTATGAAATAAAGTAGCTTGCTTACGAACCACATGGTTCCGGGTTCAGTCCCACTGCGTGGCACCTTGTGTAAGTGTCTTCTACTATACCTTCGGGCCGACCAAAGCCTTGTGAGTGGATTTGGTAGACGGAAAACTGAAAGTAGCCCGTCGTATATATGTATATATATATGTATGCGCGTGTTTGTGTGTCTGTGTTTGTCCCCCCAACATCGCTTGACAACCGATGCTGGTGTGTTTACGTCCCGTCACTTAGCGGTTCGGCAAAAAAGAGACCGATAAAATAAGTATTAGGGTTACAAAGAATAAGTCCTGGGATCGATTTGATCGACTAAAGGCGATGCTCCAGCATGGCCGCAGTCACATGACTAAAACAAGTAAAAGAGTAAGATTAATTTAAAAATCTGTGAGCGAAACTGAAGAGAACCGAATTTTAGCATTTCTATGTATAGGGCTCCGACTGAAGTTGATGTGATTTGACAACGGAACAACTAGTGAGGATTTATACTTTATATTTTGTTTCAATTCTTCAAGTATCATTAAGGCAATTCCAGCAAG
>NC_043013.1:11237381-11252381 GCF_006345805.1 Octopus sinensis
GGATGCGCATTCATCCATCCGTCGATGCTCTCGGTGTCGGGGGTTGACCTGCTTTCTCTTTTGCGGGTCTTACGAACAGCAAAGGACCACGTTTCGGACTTCTCCCACTGGGACGAAGACCGCTTCGCTCAACAAACAAACAAACAATCAGCGACCACA
The DNA here is from genome assembly GCF_006345805.1 of Octopus sinensis. NCBI lineage: Eukaryota > Metazoa > Mollusca > Cephalopoda > Octopoda > Octopodidae > Octopus > Octopus sinensis. The sequence goes on from NC_043013.1 coordinate 11,237,541, forward strand.
AAAGTAACGGCAATCATTAGTACTATTATGAATTATGTGGGCTTGGAAATTCAGAAATAAATATTTGGACAGCGGATCTTGAACAGCAATACACTTCAAAACTAAGCGTAATTTCGACGTTATATATAATGGTTAGGCACCCATCAACCCGGACATCTGCACTACTTTTGCTTTATCTTCTTGTCTGATCATTCACTCACTCATTCACTCATTCACGCATTAATTCCATCCTTTTTCTATTCATTCTTTCATTCATTCACCAGAATATATTTTTTTCTACCCAGTGGGATCATTCTCTTCACACCACTCACACCTTCTTGTTTGGTATTTTCCCCCGTTTCAAGGATCTTCCTAACTCTCTACGCTAGGCATGCGGGTTTTCTACACACCTTGGCAGTATTTGAACTCAGAATGCAGAGAACCGGAACAAATATTGTAATGCATGCAGTTCAACATTCTTACAGCTTCACCAAACAACGGCTCCGGAATGGAAGATACCGAAAAATGTGCGAAGCATACTTTAGCTTTTTATTGTTACTGTTACTTTTCATTGTTACTGTACATAACTGTTTATTATGTAGTTGTGAGTGGAGGCACATGGCCTAGTGGTTAGAGTAGCTGACTTGTGGTCGTGGGATCGCAGGTTCGAATCTCAGACCGTGCAATGTGTCTGTTTATGAGCGAAACACCTAACGGCGAACTTCTGCTGACTCTTTCGCCACAACTTTCTTTCACTCTTTCCCTATTCATCTAGCAGCTCACCGATGACCCGTCCAGGTGGGGGCAGCGTTTGCACGAACTTCTAGAAATAGCAACTGACTCACACTTCAGAGTTTAAAATAGTTTAAAATAGTTTAAAAAATAAACTTTGATTACGCAGGTCTATAAAAACATTCTAATGATGATTATATTTTTTCCTTCAGTGAACGCAACCTTCAATTAAAAAGAAAATGTCGGCCGCGGCAGCAGCTGTAGTGTAGAAGTAGTAGTAGTAGTAGTAGTATCTTAGTATTTGAATGATAGTATATTTTATCTAACCCAATTGGATGAATGGCTAAGTTGACCGGGGCGGAATTTTGAAATTTGAAAATACTTTTGTCGGAACAAATATCGCGAAGCAATTCTTTCCAAGGTCTAACCAAATCCTACCATCTCGCCGCAATAATAATGACGATGATGGTGGTGGTGGCGGTAGCGGTGGCGGTGGCGGTGGGGGTGGGGATGGGGGGTTGATGATGATGATGATGAAGATGACGACGATGACGATGACGATGATGATGACGATGATGATGAAAGGAAATGTAACCTTAAACTTTGCCTGCCAGTAATCCGAGAGAAGAAGCATGGTGGTAAATTGCTTATGGAGATTTACTACTTCAACGGTAGCATGGAATTGTAACGTGCTTTCCTAGTATTCACGTTTTTTTTTTTAATTCCATTTGTCAGAATTAAATAAATGACCTTCTAATTGCGAATAGTAAAGTTTGAAGTTTGCTTAACAGAAGCAGTCAAGAAAAAAAGAAAAAAAAAAACAATAAGACTTTAAGTAGTCAGTAATGTAGCAAGAGACAACAGCTAAATCTGTGGAGTCGCAATGGCCCAGTGGCTAGGGCAGCGGACTCGCGGTTTCGATTCCCAGACCGGGCATTGTGAGTGTTTATTGAGCAAAAACACCTAAGCTCCACGGTGGGTAGTAGTGAACCTCGTTGCACTCTTTCACCACAACTTTCACTCTTTCTTCCTACTTCTGCTACAAAGCAGAGGAACCATGGTGTAACCCAGTATGGTGTGGTAAACTTTCAGACCCTAGTCTAGATTGCGAATCCTCTGTACCCCAGGATGGTTCAGCTCTCCACTCGTTAAAAGCCACCGTTTATTCTTTATGGTTAATGGCGTGAGTCCTGATTGGAAAAAGAAAAAGAAAAGACAGCTAAATCTCTCTCGTATCAAATTCTAACATATTACATCTAGTCAAGAACAGTAACAACAGTAAATGATGATGCGTGATTTTTTTTTTTAATTAAAAACCGGAAAAGAACCAACAGAACGGCAATGAGATTTTACAGTAACACCGTTTTAGGCCTTTTAAAAATGGTAACCGAATCTCCCTTAAATTACTTTTGAAAAAGAACGAAAAACATAATTTCATATTTATAAAAGCAGGCTGGTTATAGAGGGAATTATTTTGCTGGACATCAGTGTTCTCGATTAGTGTTAATCTTGTACTAGACAGCTGCAATTAGTTAATTAGTTAAGCAGTTATACACATTCCCAACCCTAACCCTAAACCCTAACCCTAACCCTAACCCTAAAACCCTAACCCTAGCCCTAAAACCTTAAAGCTAAAACCAGTACAAACGCGCGAACGATGTCATAAATAACAGCGGCAAAGGAAAAATGCGCCGCCGAAAGTTCTTGTTTACAAACAACGACAGTAATTTTATTCAGCTGAATACACGTCATTGACTGGTTGAAATTACCGAAATACGACTACTTTAACGTCAAATAACTTTCTGAATATAAGCTTTTCTCAAAAACGCTAAGAGTAAAATACGTTTTATATGACACATTCTACCAGTGTCCGAAGTTTGAAACTGTTTAGTTACAAAAAATAATTTTTTAAATCTGTCGGTCAAAAGGTGTTCATTTTATCGGCACCGAAAGCGGGAAAAACAAAGCTGACCTCGGTTATATTTGAACTCAAAACATAGGGTCGGAAGATATGCTGCTAAGCATTTTGTCCGGCATACTAACAATTCTGCCAGCTCGCCGTGTCTATAGTAGAAAATCTTTTCTACTATAGACAGAAGCACTGAAATTATTTTGGAATTTGAATTCAGAACATGAAGACGGGTGAGATGCCGTAAAGCAATTCGCCCGGCGTGCAAACTCCTCTTCCATCTAGCAGCGTTAAAGTTAACAATAAAGTATGAAATTACTTTAATTGGTTCTTCTTATTTCTTAATTCTTTATTGCCCATAGGGGCTAAAGAGAGAGGGGACAAACAAGAACAGACAAAGGGATTAAGTCGATTACATCGACCCCGGAGCGTAGATGGCACTTAATTTATCGACCCCGAAATGATTCAGGCAAAGTCAACCTCGGCGGAATTTGAACTCAGAACGTAACGGTAGACGAAATACCTATTTCTTTACTACCCACAAGGGGCTAAACACTGAGAGGACAAACAAGGACAGACAAACGGATTAAGTCGATTATATCGACCCCAGTGCGTAACTGGCATTTATTTAATCGACCCCCGGCGTGTTAACGTTTCTGCCAGCTCGCCGCCTTCTCTAAATACCTGTTTCTTTACTACCCACAAGGGGCTAACCACAGAGAGGACAAACAAGGACAGACAAACGGATTAAGTCGATTATATCAATCCCAGTACGTAACTGGTACTTAATTTATCGACTTCGAATAGATGAAAGGCAAAGTCGACCTCGGCAGAATTTGAACTCAGAACGTAGCGGCGGACGAAATACCACAAAGCATTTCGCCCTGCGTGCAAACGTTTCTGCCAGCTCACCGCCTTAATTGGTTCTTCTTACATACAGGCGTGCCTTCGTGTCTAGGGTGCTGGATTCCTGATCGTAAGGCAGTGGTTTCGGTGTCGAGGTCGTTGGGATTTTTAGCTACCTACTTAATTTCATGTTCTTCCTTCTCATCCCCACTATTTTCAGACACCCCGAAGAAAAATGAATGAATAAATAAATAAAAGCTCAAGGGCGATGTCTTTGCTCCATTTTTCATTTACATACGATTTTGGATCAAACAAGGGCTTGAAGCCATTGTAGCAAAATGTAACCGAATGAACCACTTTCAATATGTAAAAGATATTTGTGCTATTATTACAGTAACAAAAGTGAAAATAATTTTTGCCTTGTTTGTGAAAATCAAATCGCCACTTAGCAGAACCCAGTTTTTATAGGAATAACACGGGGAGAGAAGAACTCAAGAACTGCTTTACTATACTTTGGATTCTCATCATTTTGCTGGAGTCATAGTGTGTCGTTAAATACGGCAGTTTTAGTTATGGCAGAGGTTGTCACTCTCCAGGTTTAAAACGTCTCACACATGATTTGTTTCAAACAGAGAGAAAAAATACAGTTCTATATTTAAGAGATGAGGAATTAAGTACATTATTTACAATGACAGATATTTGTCCTCATCTTGTTTGTTGTTAAAATAATAGATAGAGAATACAACTGGAAAATACGAAAACGAAAAGAGGCAGCACATATGCTAGGCCACAACAACCTCCTAAGCAGACCGAGTGCAGATATGAACAGCATATAGGGACCGGTATTAAGGATGGATAGGAGAATATTAGATTTATAAGCCCTAAAATTCACTCCATAATTTCCCACGAGCATAGTGCGTAGTGGTTAAGAGCGCGGAGCTACTAACTCCAAGATTCCGAGTTCGATTCCAGGCAGTGACCTGCATAATAATAATGCTATTAATAATAATAATAATAATAACATCGAAAAAAACCTTAGGAATGAAAACGTATGCTCGGAATTTTCCCAACAAACAATTGTACAGGGAGAAAGTGAGCTAGAAAAGAGAAGAATAGAATTGGTACTTTATAGATTTTCTACCTCCAAAAGCGCAACATATTGAAGTCAAAGTTACCTCGGTGAGATTCGAACACAGAATATAAAGAACCACTGATAAGCGATCTAATTTGAGATTCTAATGACTTAGTCGATTAGCTACCCTGAAAGATGCTTACCCCAGGATTTCCACGCGATCTCTCATGTAAATCTTTATTAGGGTCGATGTTGCTTAACTTCGGTGATGAGAGAATTGGTATTTAGAATTTTAAGGAAGAGGACTTGTTGATTACATCGATCATATCATTAGACTAGTAATTTATTTTATTAATACCAAACGGATGAAAGGCAAGAACTAGACTTGACAAGATTTGGATTCAGAAGGGAAAGAACCGAAAGAAATAGCACTAAGCATTTTGTCCGGCGTTCTAACGATTCTACTATCTCACCATTTTACACACAACTACAATAATAAGCTTTCTTTCACATGGCCAGAAAATATATTTTTCTCTTTTTCTTTTTATTTTTTTTTTGGTGGGAGGAAAAGTCCAGTCGATTATATCGACTGGACCCCTCACAAACAAGGTTACACGTGCCTGTGATATATTCAACCATCTATGCTATATTCTCTAATGAACAAGTGGTGCAGTTAATTGACCACTTGGAATATTCCTCGCCGAAACCGACGGAGAATCCATTTATGTCTGACAAATAGTTGCCAACAGTTGCCAACCAAACATTTTCCTGTTGACCTACAAACGCATCGTTCCGTACGATTGGTTTGGAACAACGTCAGTAAGTCTTGAAACAAGAACTTGGCAAACTCGTTTCTCTTTTGTCAGATGGTTCAGCTGATAATGGAGCAAGTGTTTTGAAACAAATCGATATATAAATTAGAAACCAAGAAAAAATAGCCAAAAACAAAAACAAAAAACCGCAAAAACCAAGGGTGAGGCTATTGCTATTATTATGGCTGTAAGGTGGCGAGCCGGCAGAATCGCGAAGCGCGTCGAACAAACTGCTTAACAATATTTCTTTCCTCTCTTTACATTCCGGGTTCAAATCTCTTGAAAGTCAGCATTGCCTATCATCATTTAGGGCTTGATAAAATAAAGTACTAGTGGAAGCACGTGGATTAGTGTTTAGGGTGTCAGTATCATGATTGTAAGATTGTAGTTTCGAATCATGGACCGGGCGACGCGTTGTGTTCTTGAGCAAAACACTTCATTTCATGTTGCTCCAGTCCACTCAGCTGGCTAAAATGAGTAACGCTGCGATGGACTGGCGTCCCGTCCAGCTGGGGAACACATACGCCATTGAAACCAGGAAACCAGGCCCATGATCCTGGTTAGGCTTTAAAAGGGCGCATTTATTTTCATTTATTTAAAATAAAGTACTAGTGAAGTAATGGCATCGATGTAAAATAACTGGCACAAAATTATTGCGGTTGCTTGTTGTCGATTAGCCTTTGGTCAAACATAAAAGGCTTATGGTCAACGACACATTTACAGCTATGAATCCCCGCTCTCTCTTGTATTTCCGGATTACTTAGCTATAAAGTAATATTTTTTCCTTCTGATGCTACCAGAGTAAATTCCACTACCCTAATGAACGAGAAAGGCAACGAATAGATACAATCGTTTGTACATCGGAGAAAATCTCGTCGAGGTTAGCTTTGTCTGTCAGCTTTTCGGGTTTGATAAATAGCTACCGAGTAATCCCCTTCCTTAAAATTGCTAGCCTTGGGACCTGCAACGGACCTGCATCCCGCTCAGAGAAAATATATTCTCGGTTACTTACAAGTCATGAAAATTTGATAACCTGAATTATGAATCCAATTCCAGCCGAGCTCGACTTTGCCTTTCATCCTTTCGGGGTAGATGAATTAAGTACCAGGCGAGGACAGGGGCTGAGGTAATCGACTAGTCCCTCCCTCAAAATTTTGGGCCTCGTGCCTATAGTAGAAACGATAATAAATCATAGGGCTGAAGGAAAAAGCAAAGACGTTCCAGCCGTAACCGTTCCGTTTATTCCTCAGCTTAGTGCGTCCTGGTGGTTCGTATTCTATTTATTATTCCTTTTTAAAAAAAAGAAAAAGGCAGTAAAATGCAAAATTGAAGCAAACTTGGCTGCTATTTTTGCATGCTGAATGACTACATAGAAGCTCCTTCATTGGTTTCAGATAAGTAAACAGGCACGGCTGTAGAGAGACAGATACTTTTGCATGTTGATCAACTTGCTTGGGCCCTCAAGTTCTGATTGATTCGTTAGGACGGACGTCGTTGTGATACACAGCGTGTTATGGCCGAGTCTATTAGGACGTCGTTGTGATACACAGTGTGTTATGGCCGGGCTTATCTCTTCAACACGGCCGATTTCTCCTGGAGAGAAAAAGAAACGTAGATAGATAGATGAAGAGAGAGAGACAGAGACAGAGATAGAGAGTGGTATATTTAAGAAGAGAATTATCGTACGCAGAAGGATGAAGAGCAAAGTTGATCACTGCAGGCTTAAAATTAAAACCAAGTAACGCGGATCGAATAAAGCAAGGAAGTTTGGCCGGTGTTTTAAACATCGGCCAATTAACTACTTTTGCATTTTCAAGTAATAACGGTTATAAAGCCTAGGCAAACTCATTACGATTTACATTAGACAGACTGATACAATTAATATGAAGTAGAAGGAGGTTTGTCTCCCATTGGTTGTTAGAAACGACTATAACTAATCACTCAGTGGTTCTATACCTGAGCACTATATAACTGTGCGTATCACCTTCAGTTCATCTCCAGACGTGGGCTGATGAATTACTTCGCCGCCCATCTGTCCAGCAAGATCCGTCTGGAGAGGAGGAGCCTGCCGCAAAGAGCGTTTGGAAAAGGATGGATGACAGTGGTAAGAAAGATGAGAATACATGAAGCTGTGCTTGCACGGTCGGTCGGGGCATAAAAAAAGGAAAAAGATTACCAAAAGGGATAACCAACCGGCGGATTAACTCACTAACACGGAACCCAATTTCCATCCAATCATCATTTATATTTTTAACTCCCATTCGTAAAATATATGTAAATCCATGTCTTTTCATCTTGTATATAAGAAGCGTGTTTGTATCCTACATGCCCCTTGTCTGTCCTTGTAACGTCACCTCAATGTAAACCTTTTTATAGGTAAATAAAGAAATATATTCATTTATCACCTGACTTTATTTATCACCTGAGTATTCTATACTTCAGTGGTGGAGGCGGAATGGCCCAGTGGTTAGGGCAGCGGACTCGAGGTCGTAGGTTCGCGGTTTTGATTCCCAGACCGGGCGTTGTGAGTGTTTATTGAGCGAAAACACCTAAGCTCTACGAGGCTCCGGCAGGGATGGTGGTGATCCCTGCTGTACTCTTTCACCACAACTTTCTCTCACTCTTACTTCCTGTTTCTGTTGTACCTGTATTTCAAGGGGCCGGCCTTGTCACTCTCTGTGTCACGCTGAATATCCCCGAGAACTACGTTAAGGGTGCACGTGTCTGTGGAGTGCTCAGCCACTTACACGTTAATTTCACGAGCAGGCTGTTCCGTTGATTCGGATCAACCGGAACCCTCATCGTCGTAACCGACGGAGTGCTTATATCCATTCTATACTTGAGTACTATTTATTTACCACTGTATTCTAATATTATTTCGATGCAACGCTAGGGGGTATGTTTTATTACACTCGTTTTGATGCTATATATTATTAGGATGGTCACAGTTAGCCTGTATTCTGCTCGGTTAGATTAGGTTTGATTTTTGGGACGACAAAAGCAATAATAATAACAACGAGTCTTTTTAATTTATCGATTTCATATGACTGACTAAGGTAAAACACAAAACTGGGAAAATCAAGAATAGAAGTTTGAAACCAACAAACAACTGAGAAGTCGATACAACAATTTAACAAGAAAGTGTGTGAGTCATATTGAATTAATTTATTGATCTATCATAGGTGACTGAGCAGTTGTTATCGTTTTTGTTGTTAAGCCCCAGGTCATCTCTGATCGTGTTAACTTATAGCCAAAAGCGTTTCAGTTGTGTTCATTCAGTCTTTAATTCAATGTTTGTACGACGTCGTTAACTACTCTAACTCGTGTGACATTCTTGTTAGAAAAGCATAGGGTTTGCGATTGACCAGGGTACATAACTATTAAATTTTGTAGGTCGAAATACCGTGTTTAGAGTCTCATGACGTTTGAGATTGTTAGAACGTTGGATAAAATTCCTTATAGGCTTTGTTTAACCAACTTTACGCTTTCAGTTCGAACATTGCCAGAGCGAGCCGAAGTTTTCGTTTTCACTTGATGGGCGAGCTGGCAGAAACGTTAGCACACCAGGCAAAATGCTTAGCGGTATTTCGTCCGTCTTTACGTTCCGAGTTCAAATTCCGCCGAGGCCGACTTTGCCTTTCATCCTTTCGGGGTCGAAAAATTAATTACCAGTAACGCACTGGGGTCGATGTAATTGACTTAATCCGTTTGTCTGTTCTTGTTTGTTCCCTCTATGTTTAGCCCTTGTGGGCAATAAAGAAATAGGCTTAAATAAAGTATCAGTAATGCATGGCAGTCCATTGCATCTATACCAAATAGCGTTGATTAGAAGATGTAAGGGTGTTTGTCTTCTTGGATGGGTAGAAAATTGGTTAGCGGTGTAAAATTTGAAAATAATTAAAAAGAAAAAGATACTGATAATAGTTTGCAATTTAGACCCAAATCAAATACTTTTGAGGAGCAGGGTAGCTAGTTGACTCCTTCAACTCTCGTGTTCAATTAATATTTATTGTAAATGATCCCGAAAGGTAATGTTAAACTCGGCAGAATTTGAATTCATAAGGTAAATAACCGAAAAATAAAGTAGTAGTGTATATATATATAATATATATATTACGCCCTTTTCAAGTCTAGCCATTGCTCATGGGCCCGGTATACTGGTATGTGTGGCGTATGTATTCCCCACAACTGGACGAGACGCCAGTCCATGGTAACGTTACTCAAGAAACAGGAAGAAAGAGTGAGAGAAAGTTAGGGCGAAAGAGTAAAACAGGGGTTGCCACCCCACCTACCGGTACCTCGTCGAGCTTTAAGTATTTTCGCTTAATAAACACACACAACGCCCGGTCTGGGAATCGAAACCGCTATCCTCCGACCGCGAATTCATTGGGCTTTCTGACGAAGAGCTACGCTCGAAACGCCAAAAACTCTCTTCTTAATGAGCGTGCAATTAATACAGTCCACGTGTATGTGTTCTTGTTGTTTATTATTGTTATTTTCAATGTTCGTTTATTTCATTCGACTACATATATATATATATATATATATATATATATATATATATATATAACAGCATTATTTCTTCCGCCTTTATATTTTGCGATGAAATTCTATCGAGATCGACTTAGCTTCTCATCCTTTCGGAGCCGATAAAAGTAAGTACCAGTTGAGTACTGGGGTATATGCAATCGAATTAGCTCCCCTCCCCCCCCAAAAAAAAATTGCTGGCATTGTGCCAAAATTTTAAACTGAGAGTATAAATATATATTTATATATCAACAGTCAACCTTACCCGCACTAATTTCCATACCCACACTCATTCTAAGCCAGTAATAGAGTATACCCGGCTTTCAAAATTTGTGATTTTGTGCTATTTTTAGAAATAAATATTAATGGAATTCAGAAAACAAGTTGTAGAATCTATAGAATAAAGGTAAAACACGTATTTTTAATATCAAGTGCGAGTTGTAAGTGGATCAGGATCCGTTAACGCCGTAACTTTACTAAGAGAAATAATGGATATTTAATTTTATAGACACATAGTTATGTAAATTATATTATGTTTGGGTCTTTGGAATTATTAGGAAGTTATTGGATTTGCATGCGAAGGCTTTTAACACTAATGTCTTGAAGTTTTGTCTTTTTTGTTTTACTTTTTTTTATATATATATTTTCATTTTGTTATATCTAGCGAGGGATTTCATCTTCTGAAGCAATATGTGATGTAACGGTTATTGCTCTGATAAGAATTATATAACACTCCAAACGGCGTATGTAGTAATATATTTAGATATATTCAAGTAAACCTTCATATATTTAAGTAATGCTGAGGTATAATTTCTTGGGCACTTATTCGTTTAAGTGTGGACACTTTAATTTTATTCCGGATCTCGAAGTTAATTGTTCATTATGCTTTTGACTTTATGCTTACAAAAGAATGTAAATAAATTAAAAGAAAAATGAGACAAAAACTAAAAAAATTAGAAAGTGGTCTTCGGAATTGTATGATCAAAACATCTGAGAGTTAACATCTGAAAATAAATAAATAGATAGATAAATGAATAAATTGTAAGCTGTTTAGGGTGTTAGGATTTTCAGCTGTATACGATAATTTTTTTTTTAATATGTGTTGTATGCGGATATGAAGAATTCAATTTTTTGTACGTAATATATTTCGTTTACATTTTTAAGTGCATAAATATAATTTGTATGCGTTTTGTAATTACATATTCATCTATGATAAAATGAAATAAAATAAAATAATCTTGCAGCTTTTTTAAAATTTCAGAAAGTGAAATAGTACAGAGAAATTGCGTGACCTACTTGTTTGGTTGTTGGAGGTTTACAATCATAAGATTTGGGTTCCGATTCATGGACATTGAAGAAAGAGCATTTTTTCCAAGTTTCTGGAGCTTTCTACAGTAAAAAAACAATTACAAGCGGAGTGTTGGCTCAAACCTCTCATAATAGTCCTTTCTACTGGAAGCACAAGGCTTCAAATTTGGAGAAAGAAATTAAATTAAGTCTATTACATCGAGCACTGTGCATAACTGGTATTCATTTAATCGACCCCGAAAGGATAAAAGGCAAACTCGACCTTGGCGGAATTCGAACTCAGAACGTGAAGACGGACGAAATACAGCAAAGCATTTTGCCCGGTGTGTTAACGATTCTGCCAGCTCGCCGTCCTCGAACCTCTCATAACACCTATTTCTTTACTACCCACAAAAAGATAAACACAGAGAGGACAAACAAGGACAGACAAACGGATTAAGTCGATTATATTGACCCCCAGTGCGTAACTGGTACTTATTTAATCGATCCCGAAAGGATGAAAGATAAAGTCGACCTCGGCGGAATTTGAACTCAGAACGTGAAAACGGACGAAATACAGCAATGCATTTTGCCTGGCGTGTTAACGATTCTGCCAGCTCGCCGCCCTCGAACCTCTCATAATGATATTATGTCCTTGATGTTCCGCTTCTTCTGAGGTCCAAGTAGTGTTAGAAAGCTTGTTTTCACTCGCGACTACATACGTGTGTGAAAGAATATATGAAATCTTGATATGTGGTACCAAATCACACTCGCTCCTGAGCCAAGAACATTTGCATGGTTTTATGTACTGTACCATTCACTCATACTCACTTATCTGACGAACGCATTGCAAGAAGAAGAAATTATGATTCTTTAAAACTTGTACTTTAAAAATGTTCGTTAGGTATATGAATGCACTCAAAGAAAATAGAATTCTCAAAATTATCTAACATAAATATGCTACATCTCTCTCTATCTCTCTATCAATCAATCAATCAATCAATCAATCAATCAATCAATCTATCTATCTATCTATCTATCTATCTATCTATCTATCTATCTATCTATCTATCTATCTATCAATCTGTCTGTCTGTCTGTCTGTATGTGCGCCAATTTACCTTTCTCTCCTTTTCTTCTGACTTTGCGTGTGTGTACGTACAAACACATGTAAATATGCAAATCAACACACATACACACGCACGCACGCACGCACGCGCACATACACACGCACAAACATACAGAAATAACGCTGCCCATATATCTGCAAACATTAACGTATTTTAAGTTCTGTCCAAAACATGCTAGTGAGTTTCTGACGTTTCGCACAAAGTAATCCTTTCGGAAAATGCAAGCTTTAATTTGTTACTCAATCCGTGAAAGCTTTGATTAAGTAGAGATTGACAGATGGCAAGTGTTTGTAACTTAAATTGCTTCATATATATATACATACATACATACATACATACATACACACACACACACACACACACACATATATATATATATATATATATATAATATATATATATATATACATACATACATACACACATACACAAACACATATACACACATATATGTATATACATATATGAAATTGGAAATAACATTATGAAATACTTTTTTCTTGATAATTTCTCAGTTATATGTAATGGGCCCGTCAATAATAGTATCAGGAAACTGTTCAGAAAAAGAAAGCTTTACGGTATATAGAATATGTCTATAGAAGTCTGAGCTGAAAATCTGCTGAAACGAATGTCTTGCAAGGTCGATATTGTAAGTGGGAGACAAGTACAGTGATCAATTAATCGATCTCACACCCACAAAAGTGGTTGGTTTTAGGTGCTATATGTCCTTCTCACACGCAATCGTGTAAACACTTTCCCGCCTATCTATTTATCTGTCTTTGTGTCTTCTTTGTGCGTTTGCGTGTGTGTATGTATTAAAATACGCGCTGCCCCGCCCCGCCCCGCCTCCTCATACCTCTTAACCCAACACATCCCGCATAAATATGAATGTGTATATATATATATATATATATATATATATATGTAAAGCTTAACGTATTGAATGTTTGTTTGTTAGATGTCAAAGAAGTTTCCGACGTTTCGTACAAAGTACTTCTGACGCAAACCTGAACAATTACTTTAACTTAATATGCGATTGCTTCGATGCTGTCGAGATTGATAGAAAATAGAAGTGGTGTTTGTAGATAAGCTTGCAATAGGCAGTATTCGGAGAAAACCTGTTGAATGACAGAAAAAAAACCACGAAGTGAATTTTAGAGAAAACAAAGTTCAGAGCGAATGGGAAAACGGGAGATGAAGAGATTGTTAACGCTGATCTGGTCAGTGATTGCAATAAGAAGCTCGACACTTGCTGCTTCCATAAACATCATATAATTTCACAAAAACACAAATATATATCGAAACATATGTATCCATACAAACAATGGAAGCTGTGCTAACAAGATCCATGTTTTCATTATATAAGTTACAATTGAATAAATAATGTTATTAGAGAGACAATCTACATAGCAGACAGAGTGACACGACATTCATCGGTCCTAAATACAATCACAAAGAATACTAAATTCAAAATGCACCTCGCTCCCCAAATTATAAACTGTTACCTAGAGTAATAATATATGTATAAATAGGCAGAAACGGTCACACACATAGGTGCGCATACACACACATACACTTAAACACATCCACACTCATGTTCACAAGCATGCCTGCACACACACAGATTTTCAAGATGACAATATGGTTTGATATTTCGAGGGCCCACGACTGCCAAGTAAGGCATGAAGAAAAGTTTTGAATGATCAGAAATCTCACCAACAAATGACATATTTCTTGAATATTTTTACTGATGATATAAAAAGAAGGCTACCAATTGTAACTAAAAGAAGAGCTATCAGGTTATGTAAAATCTTATGTTGATTTTCAATTCGTAATGGCGACTAAATTATTGACATAAATATGAATAAATATTGAAGACCCCTCAGTGAGTCTTAGTAAATTTCACAAAAATTCGTTCTTATATTCTGAACAGAATCTCTTTTTCATAATTATGAATTGGTGTGGTGTTACGCAACAACAAAATGCAGTAATGAGATGTTCTCTTATTCTTTAAATATCAAATGCTATTATTAATTCAACAGCTGCAATAATTTAGGTGTTATGTTCCCGGTAGAACAAACAGAATAGAACTTAGCGAGAATTTAGTATGATCTTGTGAATTGAACACACGTCACGCGAATTTTGTTTATCCACGTTTATTTATAAATTACATCATAAACACAATAAACATCTATATATATATATATATATAATATATATATATATATATATATAATATATATATATACATATATATCTATATATTTATACATACATACCCATACGTGTATGTGTGTATGTATATCTATATATACACACACATATATATATACATATATACATACATATGTATATATGTATATATATGGAAACCCACACGCACTCAAACACACACACACACACACCACACACACATACAAATTCGTGTGTAAGGGTTGAACCCAAAAGAGAAAAGTTATAAATACATATATCTATTAATGTTCCAAATGCTTTCCTAAATCAGAAATAGCGAACTCAATACACTGTTGAAGAGCATAGATATAAAGCA
>NC_043013.1:11254881-11269881 GCF_006345805.1 Octopus sinensis
TATTTTGTGCAACACGAAAGTGTCTTCTGATCATTTTACAGTCAGATAGTCGGTTGCGCCTATTAGCATTTTCCAAAAATGATTTCTTTAACACACACACACACACACACACACACACACACACACACACACACACACACATACACAGGCACACAAACAAACAAACAAACACATACACACACATACGCACACACAAACCCACAGAAGCACAAACGGACACGACTTGCGCACATACACTCACTCAACGATATATCAACACATGCACGAAAACAGCCATACACATTAATGCGTACACATTAATGCGCTTACATACGCAAACTGTCTCACACACACACACACACACACACACACACACAGACGCACGAATATATACATATATGTATGTAAACACCCATATACATACATATACAGATTCTCAAACATGCAAAGGCTGGCAGCAACGCATGAACACCACAGCTTGACATGGTAATATATACTGCTAATAATAATGCCTGTATACAAACCGTCTTTGAAAACGACTGAAGTATGCATCTATATAGAAACATATACACGCTAAGAGATTTGCGTATAATATATGTATGTCTAGATGTATGTATAATAAATATATATACATGCATATATATATGTATGTGTATATATATTGTTTATATATATATATATATATATATTATATATATATATATATACACACTCTCACATAGATGTACGCATACAGACACAACCAGGCATAAGCAGGAATATGAAAAGAAGCATGCCCATACACCCGCATACGTTTATGCCTATTCATACATAAACATGTGTGTATGTGTGCTTATATGCATGTGCATATTATACATGTATATATATATATATATATTTACATATATATATATTTGTGTGTGTATATATATATATATATATATATACTTGTTTGTATGTGTATATATATATATGTATATATATGCATATATATATATAGATGTATGTACATATTTGTATGTGTGCGTGTATATATATATATATATATATTATATATATAAATATATATATATGTATATACAAATCCATATATATGCATATATATACTTGCGTATATGCATATGTTTGTATCTGCAGATGCAGAGAGCGAGAGAGAGGAGAGAGAGAGAGAGAGAGAAAGAGATAGAGAGAGTGAGAGAGAGGGAGATGAGAGGAGAGAAAGAGCGGGAGAGAGAGGAAAGAGAGGGTGATAAAATGAAATAAAGAGAGGGGGAGAG
Source organism: Octopus sinensis (assembly GCF_006345805.1). NCBI lineage: Eukaryota > Metazoa > Mollusca > Cephalopoda > Octopoda > Octopodidae > Octopus > Octopus sinensis. Next base: position 11,256,117 of record NC_043013.1, read on the forward strand.
TGAATGCAAATGTGCGGGGGAAAGAGGAATTTAGCGGGGGATGAGATATGGAATGGTAGAGGAAGATACAGCAGATATAAGACAGGTCAACAGGAGAGATCTCATCAGATAAGGTGATGGTGTTGTGTGAACGTCTCATCAAATGACTTTCATATGCTGCTTATATAATTTAGCACACTTTAATAGCAAAACTTTGTTTGATCTGCTGTTACGCTACCTCACGCACACAATTGTGTTATATAATAAACACACACGAACGCACACGCACACACATACACACACATATACACTTATATACATATGTACGTGCATGCATATATATATATATATATATACACATATAAATGCATAAACGTATGTATACGTACGTGCACATAAACATTCATATATGAATGCTTACATGCATATATAACAATGTATGCATACAAACATGTAAAATATTAGTGAACCAATACCTGGTTGTTTATGCACACCAACTAGAAATAGCAGCCAATTCTTCTAGAACATTTACCCAATTGTGTTAGTGAACGCAGGGTATAAGTTGTAATTCATTCAGTGATTTACATAACAAAAGGCGTGGTTCTATGCAGCAGGAACAAGTTACAGAATAGTCTTGGTTGATTAGCGATAACTCGATTCTAAATTCCGACAATAGCGCGAGCAACCCGTACAGACAGAGAAACAAGCTTTGGAAAACCTGTGGAAGTAATATTAACAAAATTTGTTTCTACCACAGTCACAAGAGGGTGCTAGTCGATTACAAGAACACCAGTGTTCAACTGGTATTCATGTACAAATTCTACCATTTCGGAGTTTCGAATTACATCATGAAGACAAACGTGATGTTGCTCAGCATCATGTCCAGGCGTATTAAAGTTTCTATTTCTTTACTACCCCGAAAGGATGAAAGGCAAAGTCGACCTCGGTGGAATTTGAACTCAGGAAGTAACGGCAGACGAAATACCTATTTCTTTATTACCCACAAGGGGCTAAACACAGAGGGGACAAACAAGGACAGATATAGGTATTAAGTCGATTACATCGACCCCAGTGCGTAACTGGTACTTAATTTATCGACCCCGAAAGGATGAAAGGCAAAGTCGACCTCGGTGGAATTTGAACTCAGAAAGTAACGGCAGACGAAATACCGCTAAACATTTCACCCGGCGTGCTAACGTTTCTGCCAGCTCGCCGCCTTAACTAACACTGATGTTACCTCACTTCGAAACGCAGGGTAGATGAAACAGGGACAACTGAAGAAGGGGAATATTCCTTGTGTTGTATGTCATATATATATATATATGAGATGAGTGTATTTTTGCCTTGTTAACAATTAACACGGAAAAGTAAATAAATAGATACCAGGGTAGCAAAAAGTCACACAAGTAAAAAGGTTGTAACTGGTTGTTTTTAAAGGTAGAAACTTTGTTTACGTGGAATTTTTTTGTATAATATATAAATAAATAAATGGAGTTTAACGCAGATATAAATCAAATTCTTTTACTTTCGACACATGTTTCGAAGATTTCATTGATATTATTCAAAAGAATAAATGGTATAAAACAATGCAATATTCACTTCAGGGAAGTGAAAAAACCAAACTCGTCAGTAGAACATTTTAGCAAAAAATGATGGATATGTATATTGATTTACTGAACGCTATTAAATATCTATCTATCTATCTATCTATCTATCTATCTATCTATCTATCTATCTATCTATCTATCTATCTATCTATATATATATATATATGTATGTCACTAATGTAGGATAAAATTTTTTTGGGGAAAAAAATTTCTTCAATGGCCAGAATATCAAAAAATACCTTTAAAGGTTAAATTTATAAATAATTTACAATATAAGGGCAAAAGAAAAATTCTAATGCCAAATATACCGAAAAAAATACAAAAATTGTCAATTAACAATTATAATTTATGCGTCTCGAAACAAACCGATATAAATTTCTAAAATATTCGTTATTACCGCATTGGACCAATTTCGGAGTTAATTCATAAGAATTTCTCCTCTTCAGCGGCAAATACGCGAGATATAAGTGAAATACTTACTCATACCCATGGAAAAAGCAAACACCAAGTCCTTTTTCTTTTGCATTTATATTGTAATATATATGTATGTATGTATGTATTTAAGTATGTATGTATGTATGTATGTATGTATGTATGTATGTATGTATGTAGTATGTATGTATGTATGTATGTATGTATGTATATATATGTATATATATATATATTTGCAGTTATCTCATAAATCCATGCTCTTATTTGCCTACGAATAATCTACGTATAGCGGAAATAATTTTCAAATTTTATTGCAAGCATGAAATTTGTAAACTTCATGACTCCCAATGTAATACTAGCTACATAAGCACATTGGACCCTACCGGGTCATCATACACTTACTACTTGTATTACTTGCTATAAACTAGATCACAAAGCACTAAAGCAAAAATAAATATGTATATATAAGCAAATAACATGGTAGCCTACTCGGAAATACGAAAAGTGATAACATGTACTAAACACAAATATAACTGAAGCATTTTACTGATGAAATTTAGATCAAATAATAAATATCTGAAATTACGTTAGTTATGCAATCCCAATAAAATTGGCAGCAAGTAGGCACGCTGTGACTACTTCATCAAGAAAATGTGTTGGTTGAATTGATAAATTTAATATTCGAATTAAAATGAATTGATTGAGAAACGTGTAAAATGTTAATGGATACAATAAAGCTAAAACATAAACGTCTTTACAACATAACACACGCATACAACCGCACGTAGTCACGCACACACACACATACGTACGTACATATATACATATATATATATATATATATAATATATATATATATATACGGAGAGTTTACGAAAAAAACGAAAGACGCAGACAGGTGGTGCACAAAACAAACAAATGTATTAGTATAACGTTCAGGAATAGAGAAAGTCTTTTACGTTTCGAGCCTACGCTCTTCTACACAAATGGACACAAGAAAAACAAGGAGAGAAAAAAATGAGTGTAGTGGCTATATATATATATATATATATATATAATATATATATATATATATATATATAATATATATATATAATATATATATACATATACATATATATATATATTATATATATTTTATTTATTTATTTATATATATATATATATATATCATCCTGACAGTCAGCAATGCCTCGGAGAGGCGGAGAATTGCATATTTAATTTAACTTAACTGCAAGGAAATATATAGGAATATATAGTTCAGTGTTGGATCTACAGATCTTCTCCGGGACGAAGAATTTGTTTTTTCTGGTGAGAAGAGAGACGCCGCTGATTTGGTTGCGTCACACTGCATTTTTCTCTCACGTTTATGTATGATTTATGTATGATTTATATCTCATGATATAACGTCTGACTCCATTCGTCGCCAAAATTTCCTATTTCCACATATCGTAGCCATACTGTTTGAATTTTATTGTTAAACACTTCTTTGAAACACTTCCTACATACATGCATCCATGCATGCATTCATGCATACATACATACATACATAAATACATACATACATACATACATACATACATACTTAGAAGCATACACATACTAACTAACTCATACGTACATAGACTGGTAGATGGAGTCATAGAGAGATAGACAGACTGCTAGCTAGCTAGATAGATAGATAGATTGATTGATAGCTAAATAAATAGATGGATAGATAGATAGATAGATAGATAGATAGATTGATAGACAGACAGACAGACAGACAGACAGACAGATAGATAGATAGATAGATAGATAGATAGATAGATAGATAGATAGATAGATAGATAGATAGATAGATAGATAGAAGTTTATGTCAACAAACGATACGAAAAATTTCTCAATACATAATATAGCAATTACATTTATAATAATGATTTACGATGATAATACTCAGAGTTTCGTATCTAGAGTGCCCATTGAAGCAAGTATGAGTTGACAGAACGACGAAGAAGAAATATATTAGCGTGCACCTTTTTAAGCGGATTGTCTTTGTGAAGACTGATATTAGACGATAGATTGAATTGAATGAAATCATGTTATACTCAATATATATTGTGTAGTGAGGTGGGCGAGCTGGTTAGTGTCTCGGGAAAAATGCGTAACGGCATTTCTCCCGAATCTCGGTTCTGATTTCAATTGTCAGCGGTATCGTCTTTTAGTTTCATCATTTCGGGGTGGATAAAATAATTATCGGTTGAGCACGATAGTAATCGATTTATCTTGTCCTCCGAAATTGTTGCCCTTGTACCAAAATTTGAAATCTATAAAAATATCGAGTCTTGAAGGAGCGCCCTGATGAGAAGAGACAGATAAAAGCATGTCATGTCTTTAGGAAGGAAGTGGAAGAAAGAGAGAATAGCCGCTGATGCATGTATATATACATATATATTTAGGTATGTGCATATATATATTTAGGTATGTACATATATGTATGTATATATGCATATATTTATATATCATTTATGTTATATATAGATATATAGGCGCAGGAGCAGCTGTGTAGTAAGAGGTTTGCGTGTGGATGAGGGCTGGTGGCCTTGACGTGGTGGTTAGATGAAGAGAGGAGGAGAGTTGAGCCCATGTGGCGTAAAGGACCGAAGAGAGAAGATTCATCCCTATTCACAGCGGGAACGGGAATCCGGATGGCCCCTGTTCAAGGACAATCCAAACATAGATAGGTGTTGCAAAGAGTGACCGGTTATATGTATACATATATACATACATATATATATATATATATATTATATATATATATATATATACTAGCAGTATCGCCCGGCGTTGCTCGGGTTTGTTTCGACCCGCTTGGAATTGTAATTTTGAAAAGTAAAAATTTGTGAACATTTTTCTGGTCGAAATACACCGAAAAGTGGCGACACAGCAGTGAAAAAATCCTAAAAAATAGGGATTTTCATAGAAAAAAGCATCTTTTTGATGTAAATAATTTTTGGTGTTAACATGGTCCGATTTGAATTTTATGTTCTACGGTAGGAAGAGCAACCCTTCTTCTACCATACTCTCAATTTTGGTCAACTTGCGCCGCAGGGTCTCGGAGGAGATAGTGTTAGTTGAAGGTTACCATTCTAGGTGCCTGAGTAACAACCTCGCGGATTTACAGATAAATGAATTAATTACTATTTTACAGAATAAAATTAAATAATTCTTGAAAATTAATTAATATTAATATTTTTTGAACAAAGTAAATAATTTTTAAAACTTAAATAATAATTTTTTTTACACAAACGCGAACGGGGAAAAGGGGGTGGCGAATTCGATTTACATACCTAAATTTTTTCTTTTTCATGACATTGTAGCAAAATAGTAGTGAATTATATAAATACCAGCAGTACATTTTTTTTCTGGGGTATTTTTTTCAACCTCGTCACATATTTGCCCCTTTCAATTTAAACAAAGTCTTAATTAAGCAATTACGGCAGCTTAGCAATGGTTTCAATACAGCGTGACATGTGTATCTCAATTGTTCAAAACCCTTCGAATTTTTTCGCACGTGATGATATCATAGTGAAAACTTTCAATTACGCGCGCTTAGAAGTACGCTCGCAAATTAATACTACCGAAATTTTGAAGTTCGCGCTCCGCTTGGTGTGTGTGTGTGTGCGTGCTTTAGGTACGTACGTAGGTATGTGTTTTTGTGTGTGTGTGTGTCACTGAAGCCATACATACATATATACATACATAACCTCTCTCTCTCTTTTCTCTCTCAGTCACTCACTACAAAAAGTGAATAAAAAAGTTCAGTTATTTTTGTCTTTCACTCTGTCTGTCTCTTTACACACACTAACAAAAGCACTTCACTTACACACCACACTTTCTGTGTCGCACAACCCATCAAACACACACACACACACACTCACGCACGCACACATGTACATCAATGCTTTCGGAGTGAAATGTTAAAATATTGAGTTTTCTCGAATTTTGTCTTAATTGGGGGTGAAATTGAAAGAAATATATTATGGCATGACCGAATGGAGTACTTTGAAAAATCTTAGGTAAACTCTAATTGATGAAATTGTGTGAGGAGTAAATCGTTATGTATTTATTTGTTTCTGTTTCCTGTGTTTTTTATTTTTTGAGTAGTGGTTTAACTACTTTCAGTTTAGTCTTCCTCAAATCACTCTGTCGCTATTTACTTTCATTTTATTCGTTGCACACTGTGTGTGCGTGTGCGTGTGGTGTAAACCACGTTAAGAAAAGCATTTGACATACACTCCAGAATGTGAGTTTTCTGTAAATTTTGCTTAATTGGAGTTTAAAATTTAAAAACTGGACCTGGCATGACCCGATGCATTCTACTCTTAAAAATGCTAGGTAAATTGTAATTGAAGAAATCCTATATTGTAGATTTCTATAAGTTACAAAGGGAAGCAGATAAAATCTGCCTTTTATAATAAGATATATATATATAGAGAGAGATAGATAGATAGATAGATAGAGATAGATAGATAGATAGATAGATAAGTAGATAGATAGATAGATAGATAGATAGATAGATAGATAGATAGATAGATAGATAGATAGATAGATAGATAAATAGATAGATAGATGAATATATGTATATGTATTTATGTATATGTATATGTATATATATACGAGCAAAACGCCCCCGTCCAATGGACGTTGCTGAGTTGTCAAACATTTAAACCAAATGTTCTCAAAACAACTTGTCCGACCGTCCCATAGGCCTCCCCTTTGAGAAACACTGATTTGACCTAAATTTGAGACACCAGCAAAAGAAGAAATAAAGAAAGTTAAGGCAAAGAAAAAACTTCTTGAGAAACCAAATAGTCTTTCCTTCCTTCATGCCAAGTTTAAAGAAAATATCTCTTTTGCACCTTACATTTCAATATACTGCATTCTGTGGCATCATTTCAAGCCAGTTGGCTTTTTTGTGCAAACTGCACGCGTAGTATCGATCGCAACAGCTGATGTACTTGCGCCTACAAATGCACGTTCTCACGGCTTTATCAATCGCATTCTCACCTGGAATCGATTTTTGTAATTTTTTCAAGACTTATACACACCCTGATACCGTCGGTATCTACATATCAAATTTGAGTGCAATTGGATGGAGGATGCCCGAGATCCTAGACGACACACACACACAGAACGGATTTTATATAACAGATAATGACTAATGATCATATACTTTTCAAAATAATAATTCTTGAGATTATATTGTAATTTTACAGGACAAAAACATATTTCTACTGTCCATGTTTTATACACCATAGCGTATGCAGAATCTCCATTAGGATATATTATCTAAATCTCACACTGAAAATCTTGAGAGAATAAGTTTTGTGGTCTGATGATTGTCACCAATAGACTTGAAGTAAGCTTAAAGGAATACCTGAGCATTTGGTCGCTTTATGTTCTGAGTTCAAATTCCACCGAGGTTGGCTTTGACTTTCAGTCTTTTGGGGCCGAGAAAATAAGTACCATTCGAACAGTGGGGTCGATGTAAACGACTGACTCCTTCCACGAATTTGCTGAACTTTGAAACCAATATTAATTTGTTCATGCACACATTACTCTATGTACTATAATTTTATTGAGTCACACATGCGCACACACGCACACGCACACTCATACGAATGCTCCCAATAAGCACACACTCACTCATGGAAGCACTCCGTCGGATACGACGACGAGGGTTCCGGTTGATCCGATCAACGGAACAGCCTGCTCGTGAAATTAACGTGTAAGTGGCAGAGCACTCCACAGACACGTGTACCCCTAACGTAGTTCTCGGGGATATTCAGCGTGACACAGAGAGTGACAAGGCCGGCCCTTTGAAATACAGGTACAACAGAAACAGGAAGTAAGAGTGAGAGAAAGTTGTGGTGAAAGAGTACAGCAGGGATCACCACCATCCCTGCCGGAGCATCGTGGAGCTTTAGTTGTTTTCGCTCAATAAACACTCACAACGCCCGGTCTGGGAATCGAAACCGAGATCCTACGACCGCGAGTCCGCTTCCCTAACCACTGGGCCATTGCGCCTCCACACACTCACTCATATATATCTTCCGACATATGTGCCGTCAGACAGAAGTAACCAAAGAGTTGAGCCTAAACCAATTCACTGGCCTTGCTTATACTTTCAGTGTACATATTTACTGATCTGGCTTATCTCTGCTAACCGATAATGACCTGCCTAGACGTATTAAGGATAGATATGAAAATATTCGTTCCAGACCTCTTAGTACACGGTGAAAGCAAAGATTTATTTATTAGTAGGCGTAGAAGTGACTGTGTGGTAAGTAGATTGCTTACGAACCACATGGTTCCGGTTTCAATCCTACTACGTGGCACCTAGAGCAAGTGTCTTCCATTATATCCTCGGGCCGATCAAAGACTTGTGAGTGGATTTGATAGAGGGAAACTGAAAGAAGCCCGTCGTATATATGTATATATGTATGTATATGTGTGTATATGTTTGTGAGTCTGTGTTCTCCCCCCCCAACATCGCATGACAACCGATGTTGGTGTGTTTACGTCCGCGTAACTTAGTGAGTGATTCGGCAAAAGAGACCGATAGAATAAGTACTAGACTTACAAAGAATAAGTCCTGGGATCGATTCGCTCGACAAAAGGCGGTGCTCCAGCATGGCCACAGTCAAATGACTGAAACAAGTAAAAGTGTAAAAGTGTAAAGTAGGCCAAAAGAAACACTCGTAAACAAACAATTTGTTCTCTGAAAGTATAAACAAATCGAGGGGCGGCTTAGGCTCAAAGGCCCGGTCACTTCTGACTGACGACATGCAATATGTTGAAACAACGTTGCTCCAGAATTCTGTGGGCTAATGAGCCCTGATTTTTTTTTATTTGGATGATATTTACCTACATACACACACTAACGCGCTCACGTATATTAATATTTTGGGTTGGAGGCGCAATGGCCCAGTGGTTAGGGCAGCGGACTCGCGGTCGTAGGATCGCGGTTTCGATTCCCAGACCGGGCGTTGTGAGTGTTTATTGAGCGAAAACACCTAAAGCTCCACGAGGCTCCGGCAGGGATGGTGGTGTTCCCTGCTGTACTCTTTCACCACAACTTTCTCTCACTCTTACTTCCTGTTTCTGTTGTACCTGTATTTCAAAGGGCCGGCCTTGTCACTCTCTGTGTCAACGCTGAATATCCCCGAGAACTACGTTAAGGGTGCATGTGTCTGTGGAGTGCTCAGCCACTTACACGTTAATTTCACGAGCAGGCTGTTCCGTTGATCGGATCAACCGGAACCCTCGTCGTCGTAACCGACGGAGTGCTTCCCCCACCTAATATTTTGGGGCTTATCGAAATGTTTAAAAGATCCTGATTATTTTAAGTGAAGTTACAAATAATTATATAACTGTACAAGTTATAGACTGGTCATATATACAGCTGATGCTTATTTGCGGTTTTGTCTCTGTTACATGGCGCCATGTACGGTGTCTGTACAACTAGACGTGGTATACATGGAAAAAATACCATCGTTTCAGTTTCTTCTCATTTTTTATTTATAAACAGAAATACACTCACACAAATACAACCATACAAATGCGGACACACTTCACTCGGCACGCACGCGACAATGGTCACGCGTAAGCACACCCACGTAAGCTCACATACACTTATACATTTATAAATATAACTTATATTTCCAGAGGTGCATATATTTTATGCGTTTATCTATTTATGTATGCATGTAGTGTGTTTACAGGTATACGCAGAGATCTGTATATGAATATATACACACAAACGTATATATGCAGCTGAGGGCATATATGTATACAGGTATATGTATATATGTGTGTATAATATATATATATATATATATATATATATATATATATACATATACATATACACACACATACACACATATATATATATATACATATAAATATATATATACATATGTACATATATGTATACATATATAAATATATGTATATGCTTATATATGTATATACATGTATAGATATATATGTATATATATATATATATATATATATAATATATATATATATGCATATATATGTATATACATGCATGCATACATACATACATACATACATACATACATATATATATACATATATATATATATTGGTGTGTGTTTGTGTTGTATATATATATATATATATATAATATATATATATATATATATATATTTATATATATATACATGCATACACATAATTACAAGTTCCGTTTTTTCCCCGCTAAATCTGAAAAGGAACGAGGAAAAAAGTTTCTGATTAATGAGGTGTGGCTTGGAGTTTATTTGTGTTCGTTTGCGTTTTACTTTCCTTCTAATACACGCAATTATATATCGACATAAATTAGTACATATGCTATCAGGTTAGATATCGATGTTAACCCTCTCTTGACTGAATGAAAGCTTGCTGCCAAACAACACTGTTTATAATGATCGCTAAATAGCGGATACTCGATCAAATCTGTATGCAGGTGTTTCTTGAGCCCAATTCCGCTTCGAAATCATAGTTTTTCAATCGAAAAACTTAGTGTATATCGTCTTGTTTTATTGTTCCCTACTCCAGCTGCAGTTTTCTGAGAGGAAGATTTAGTAGTACACTGTGTATATATATATATTCTTGGTTGACAGAGTTAATCCGTCCCTTGATTGAGCCATGTTCCTTGGGCATCTTTTGCAGACTCCACTGTGTGGCAAGCATTCGACTAGGATTTCGGTTTGAAAATACATTCTCCCATCCCACAAATTTCGGAAACCATGTGGAGGGTCACGATCAATGCCATCTCTCCAGCTTAAAAGATAAAACAAAATAGTTGTTGAATTGATTGTAATTGCTTCAGATGATGTTATACTTAACCAGTCGCCTGCTGCAGCACTAATTCCTGGAATTTGAGAGATTTTAGTGGAGTCAGATCAGTTGCAAGCATTTGGGGCCATGCATACAGGTTGAAGATATCTCCCCTCTTTCACCCATCAGTGCTGGAAGATGATGCAGCGGGATTGAGCGAGGGACGTTTACTTGCTTTGGGAGAGGTTATACTTAACCAGTTACTTGTTCTAACAGTAACATCCTTTATTTGGGGGTCTTTGCCGGAGTCAATTCTACTGCAAGCATTTAAGGCCATTCATACAGGTTGAAGAGTTCTCCTCTCTTTCAACCGCCAGTGCTAGAGGACGAAGTAGAACGAATCAAACCTCAAATGCTTTCATTCTCTTTTATTTAATGGTATAATAGAGATTAAATTAAGCATTTCGAACACAATGTCGATAACAAAGTAGATTAACTGATTATATCAATGAAATAGTTTTAACATTATTACAAGAAAAAGGAGGAAGGAAAAACACAAAAGACACGGATACAAACAGTGTAGTATAGAAGCCCATATACACGCACGCGGGACCCGCGCTCACAGATATGGACGTAAGCGCATGCGCAGATAATGATATATGCCGCAGAAGAACAAAATGAATTAGACAGAGCCAGAGGAGACACATGTCACAGAGAGACACTGTAGAGATCAGAGAACGTGTGCTCAAGGATATAACGCGCCGATAGGTAACGAACTTTAAGATCGTGACTCGAATATGCTAACCACTCAGGCACGTGTCTTCAGAACAATGAGTTTACCCCTCCCAGGATATACTATTTATGAGAAATAGCAGTGATATTTTTCTTTCACCACCCTGTTCTATCTTAAAACAAAGGAAGCAAACACTCTGGACTATAGTCTCCCTAATGTATAAAAATACGAGTTGGACACATCTAGAATGTCATTGGTAATATCACAAGACCCGAAATTTTGGGGGAATTGGCCAGTCTATTGGACCCACACCAGTAGTAACTGGTACTTAATTTATCAACCCTGAAACGATGAAAGGTAACGTCGACCTCGGCGGAATTTGAACTCAGAACGTAAAGACAGACGAAACACCGTTAAGCATTTCGCCCGTCATGCTAACGTTTCTTATTTCTTTATTGCCCACAAGAGGGGACAAATAAGGACAGACAAAGGGATTAGGTCGATTACATCGACCCCAATGCATAACTGGTACTTATTTAATTGACCCCCGAAAGGATGACAGGCAAAGTCGACCTCGGCGGAATTTGAATTCAGAACGTAGCGGCAAACGAAATACCCATTTTTTACTACCCACAAGGGGCTAAACACAGAGGGGCCAAACAAGGACAGACATAGGTATTAAGTCGATTATATCGACCCCAGTGCGTAACTGGTACTTAATTTATCGACCCCGAAAGGATGAAAGGCAAAGTCGACTTCGGCGGAATTTGAACTCAGAACGTAACGGCTGACGAAATACTGCTAACCATTTCCTCCACCGTGCGAAGGTTTCTGCCAGCTCGTAGCCTTGCCATTGGTAATATATTGACTGAAGCAAAATTTACCTGGTATGCATCAAGAACAAATCAGTTTTCTTATATAAACATCTGAAAGCCGTGTGTGTGTCTGTGTGTGTGAGCATAGTGTGCGTCTGTGTGCTCGCGCGTACGTGTATGTGTGTTAGTGTACTTGTGTACTTGTTAATTCCTGTTCGATAAAATCCATACATATTTGCGTGCTATTTGCTTTATCGACCACATGAATGATGAAAACAAAAGTTTGATACCAGGATGCAAAATATCCAAACGAAATACAACTGCAAAGCATTTATTAGAAATTGTCACACATCAGCAACCCAATACATATAATATATATATATATATATATATGTCCATTGGCGCAAGGTCATACAAGTCGGAGTGTATATAATTGATTGTGTTTACCGAAGTTCATGACGTAAAAGTAAATTCCTAAAGAGACGTTAATTCTAATCATCGAACGTTATAAAAGGGAACGTTATAAAAGTGAACAAAATGTCGCAACGCAATTCTTTTCGACGTACCGATTTAGCGGTAAGCCCCCGGTGAGGTTATACATATATACAAACAAACACACGCGCATGCACACAGGCACGCACACATACAGACATACATATAGACAGAGAGGCAGATACAGATGCACACACGCTCACACGCATACTTACACACTCACAAACGTACACATATATATTGGGTTGTCCGGAAAGTTCGTGCTGATTTTTAAAGGAAAGAAAACTGTCAATAAATACTTGCCATTACATTTTTAATCAACTAAATATGAACCATTTTGTTGCATAATGCGTCTCCATCTTTCCTTTAACTTGAAAATACCCTATTCCTAGAATTGAGGTGGTTTCATGGCAAAGGATTCATCAAGGTATTTTTTACGTCATCCAAGGAATTGAATTTTTTATCTACAGGGACCTGAATACGTGGAAATCCGAAGGAGCAATATCTGGTGGATATGGAGGGTCGGGTAACACATCCTAGCCGAGCTGCAGCAATTGTTGTTTGGTTCCCAAAGCATCAAGTGCCGAAAGTGAACTTTATCTTCCATTTTAAAGGGTTACAGAATTAACACAGATTCTAGGAACATAAACCTTCTTCCACGAAAAGATAGTTTAAACTGTGCTCTAAATGGAGGTGTAGTCAATTCCTATTTTATAGATTCAACCGTGTTCTAAAATAAGTCGAAAGGTAACCTACTATAAATCGGCACGAACTTTACGTACAACCCAATACATATATATTCTTTTACTTGTTTCAGTCATTGGACTACAGCCTTGCTAAGACACTGCTTTAATGATTTTAGTCGAACTAATCGA
>NC_043013.1:11274881-11292381 GCF_006345805.1 Octopus sinensis
TAAAGCTCTCTTCAGCTGCAAACATTGTTAGTCCAAAGAATTACATCACAATATAAAATATAAGAAAAGTACATTTAGTATTACCCATTATAATAGGTTTATCATATATCCTTGAAAAAAGTATGTATATATATATATACATATATACTTTTATATACATACTTATATACATACTTTGATATGTGTAAGTATATATATATACACAAATTATTTGTGTTAAAATATCAGCAAGCCAAAAGCCTATATCTCGCAATATTGCTGAGGAACATGAACCTCAGAAATCGTTGAGTCACTTAAATTGCTGTAGTAGTATCATAACGTGTGCCGTCTTTGCGTTTGCCAGTTTGCTGGCCTTCTATAAGATTATAAACCAGACCTAAAAGTGACGATACAAGAAAAGCATAGACCCGGGTAGACTGCAACCCCGTTAACTACGCTGCTGTACACTAATAATACTGCGATTACATCACGTAGTCCCAGATGGCCTCTCCAGTATTTCAGGAATTGAGAAGAGAACGTGTGATGCTGGTGTCCGAGCGTGGCTAGCCTGCACTTTAATTTGTATCTACTATATATCAGAACTATATATTCTTAGAATTGTACATAGAGAGTGGCCCATTTGTTGCAATGTTGATACTACACTCATGTTTATAAAGAATAAAATTGACTTAAAAACATAATTGCCAAAGCCTTGTTTACGCCACTTCTAGTATGGTTCACGATTTATTGTTGGTCAGGAATAGTCCCAATCGTTTGACTGAGCGAACCTCTAGGTCTCCTCTGGCTCTTTCACTGTAAGACGTGGTGTTACGTTTTCTAAAAGATGTAGTTTTTATTATCTTCACATGCGATTAGCATAAAAGTGAATATTATATATATATATATATATATATATATATATATATATATATATACATATATTATAATCATATCAAAGGGAATGGAAAATTAATTAAAATTTACATTCCAGTGGTCTAACGTGTAAAAAATTTTAGTCAAAATGACTATATATTAGTCATACGATATAGTGTATATTTAAACACATAAACACTAGGTTTGAACTGCTGAAGACGAACAGACCTAGTGAGTTCTCCTTGACTCGCTAAAGAAGATCAGAAACCAATTGGTCCAGGAAACTAGATGGTAAATGTTTTTCATTTCCAAATTTATGCCTGTAGAATTTTATCCCCAAGTTTTGTGGTTATAGAACCTAGCTGTTCCTTCTAGCGTGTAGAATCCCTATAAGTGGATTTCTTATGTGTTTGAATATACACTATAACGTGTATATATATATATATATATAGATATATATATATATATATATATTATATATATATATATATATAAATGCATTCACAGTTCCCTATTCGATAGCATATCATCCCCAGTTTGTATCCCCTAAAAGGTATCAAAAATAAGGCCGGGTACTCTATGCTAAATTGGGCCTTTCAAAAGCTATAAATGCTCTAAAATATTTTTTTTCATGAATATATAATACTGACATTGGATACATATAATACGACCGTGCGTCTTTTATGCTATGAAATACGGGAAATGCTCACATGTGCAATCACGTTATATACAGGCATATCCTATACATATGATACATAAGTATAAACACACACACACACACACACACACACACACTCACACACACACACACACACACAATATATATATATAGAGAGAGAGAAATAAACAACTGGTTTTAAATCTCTCAGACTGTGTGTGAGGGTGTGAGCACGTGTGTGGGCGTGTGTGTGTGTGTAACATTGGTCATCCCCTCTGGACGAAGACTACTGTTCTAGCCAAAATCAGAAGATAATTCTTCATGAAGAGCCTGTAATAAGACCGAAACCGGATTTTGGCATTCACAATTCCAGCTTACATATTTCTCAGCATTAAATTTGTGTCTCCATGGTAATTGAATTTGAAAAAATTGAAATTATCTAACATTTTCTTTCAGCGCCAGTATGAAATACCCAGAGGTTTATATATTCTGTAACTGTTAGTGAAATTAAAATTTATGAAGACTGGTTTGCATAAATCATGCGACACATTGCTATTTACCTACCTTATACATACACAGACATACATGCTTTTATATAAACATGAACAGTAACATTCAGCTATATATACACAAACATATACACACATATATGTGTGTACGTATGTTTACGTACACACACATACATTACACAGGTTATATATATATATATATATAGTAATATATTTGGGTATGTAGGTGTATATATATTCATATATATATATATATATATTTATTCATATATATATATGTATATATATATGTATATATGTGTATGTATATATATATATATACATATATATATATATACATACTTATACACACATGCACACACACACACACACACATATATATATATACATATATGTATATATATACGCAAATATATAAAGCAAATGAAAGACTGAAGATAGAATATAGAAGAATATATTATTATACATATTATATTTTAACATATATTATATCATATATATGTACACAGACACACATATATATAGGAATATAAGTGTATGTGTGAAGACATATATATGTATATACATATATATATATATATATATAGATATATATATATACATGCACATATTTATATATATGCACATACATGTATATATTTACGTATCTATATTTAGAAATATATGTATATATAACTATTACCATATGCATACATAGCATTTTGTTCCTATATATATTTTGTGAGTGAACTGCTTAAATATATATGTGTATATATATATAAATATATATATATATATATGTACCTTTGGTGTGTGTATATCTATATATATGTGTGTGTGTGTGTATATATATATATGAACGTGGGGGACTGTGGGTGCGTGTATATATATATCTACATACACACATATAAACATTCTTACCCAAACTCATATGCATATATATATGTATGTATATTTATGTAATTATCTATCCATCTATCTATCAATCAATCTATCTAATCTATCTATCTATCTATCTATCTATCTATCTATCTATCTATCTATCTATATATATATATAATATATATATATATATCTATTATGCATATATATATATATATATATATATATATATAATATATATATATTATATATATATCTATATATATATATATATATATGTATATATATATATATATATGCTTCATATACATATATATATTATACATGTGCATGCGTGTCTGCGTTTCTGTTTTCGTGTGTGTATGTGTTTATATGATATATCTCGGTATGTATAAACGTACACCGAACATACGCACAATCGTGCACAATGTGAAGCGTGCGTGCCAGTGGCTGAAAAGGTTCCATGTGCCTGCTTGTAAGGATGTAGATATAACTGGACAGTTCAAAGTAAACACACCCAAATTACATGTAAACACGTGAAATAGCAATAAACGACACCAACTTTGTTGATACCGGGCGTATTGGCATAGAAACATCTCTTACTCTCCTTTTGTCTCCCCTTTCGAGCGACAACTCATATATAACTATTTCTTTCCCTATGCGCCTATCTACCTGTCTTTCTTTCCGTTTCTCTCTCTCTCTCACTCTCTTATCTTCTCTGGTACTCTATGCTATGTTACTTTTTCTTATACATTTTTATCTTGCATGTACTCACATTGTTGTTTGTTTGTGTGGTGTTTTCTCTTCTATCTCTCCTCGCAAATTTTTGTGTCTCCTTTCGTTTGTGTCTACCTGTAACTGTCTGTTCCTTCGTCAATGTATGTGGATATGTATCTCTTTACTATTTTTATTTGTATCTCTATATGTATATGCATATCTATATGTATATGTATACGTTTATATCGATCTTTTTTTATGATTGTACGCACGTCCTGTGCCGATACATACTCCCATATATAAATATATATATATATATCTATATATATATATATATATATATATATATATATATATTGATAGAAATGGTAAGACACAAAAGAATGAAAGATACCTCGATATTATGTAAATAGAGAATTTATCTGTGAATGTCATATGTGACAAATTATTCGGTAGCCATGATAAAACTCCGAGTTTCGGTTGCCATTGGAAAAAATACTATGAAAATGACCCTTTTTATATTTTTTTAGTTTGCTGATTTAGTTGATTTTCAGTTCAACTACCATAGCTATTTTTTCAATGGCCGGATAACTGAAGAGATGGCGGCGAGGGTTTCTGCCGCGACATCCGAAACTCGAGGTTTTGTCATAGCTACTGAATAATTGTCACATATTACATTCACACACACAAACACACACAAACACACACTCACACACACACACACATACACACACACACACACACACACACACACACACACACACACACACACACACACACACACACACACATATATATATATACATGAACTCATATACAGAGGCAGACAGATAGATATATACATATATATGTATACATATACGTATATTGTATATCCAAAAATAATTAAGGAATGACCCTGAGAAGGTCGTTCGACTCACTTGAAAAGAGCAGCTATGTATATGTATATACACACAATGATAAGATTGAGAGTTTTCCATATTGGTGGTACCCGCAAAAATAACGGGTATACATATATTGTATATCTATTAATATATGTATACCCGTTTATTTTTGCGGGTACCACCAATATGGAAAACTCTCAATCTTATCATTGATGGTGCGAAACTAAGTATTACCACTTGGTTGATAGATAACTGGGGAAGGATTAGGGACATCATTGGTGTCCCACAATACCGCTATGCTTTATGACTTCATTGATTTCATTAAACATAACCACGTTAGAATTTTCGCGGTTGACTCTAAGCTTCTGAAGATCAACCCGAGGGTAGCTTCTCAACCCGCATCCGCTCTCTATTACCCGATAGGCTACAAGAGAACAAAAACGGTTAAATGAGAATAATTTGAACTAATCCATTTCAGTAAAAAAGATGTTCTTAAGCAACCACATACTCTTCCTTTGTGCTTTGGTGGTGCAAGCAAAGCGGATGGTATTTTTTCAGCCACACCACACATATAGTAATGCAGAGGTTAATTAGGAGGTCAGAATTTGAAACTGTTGAAGTCATATATAATGCATGACGGACTATGAGGAAACTGCACCGACCATGGTTTGCATATCCAACATTGGGTAGTCACTGCAGTTGAAACACTTGTAGGACTGGAACATATACTGTAAATAACTACTAACTAAAATTATGGATGTGAAAAATCTCAATTAGTGTATATATTATATATATATATATATATATATATATATATATATATATATTATATATATATATGTATGGGTGTGTGTATGTATACATATATGCACTGTATATTATATATATTATATATATATATATATATATATATTATATTATGTGTGTGTGTGGTGTGTGTGTGTGTGTTGTGTGTGCATTGTGTATATATAAAAAGATATATAAACACCCACCACATACACAGACATGCACATGACCTCCATAAAACATCGTTTTATGTTTATTCTAACTTGTAAATGTTAATATCTTTTATAATTGACATCTTTATGTTTCAGATTCTATACGTAATTCTTTAATTATGCCATGTATAAAAGAAGCCTTGGACCTGTCTGAATTTTCAAAGAGGCCTTATTACGTGTCATTGTGAAGGTCAACATAGTCAGCGTAAAATCACAGAAAACCTTGGGGTCCCGCTTTCTTCAGTTAATAGAGTGATCGCGCAATTCACCCGAGAAGGGAAGGAATCCACACCACTTCGTCCAGATCAGCCAGAGCCCTCTGATAGGACTCTTATCTTTGCTAAGAGAAGTGTAGAGGATAATTCTCGTTACGAGGCCTCTGACATAGCAGAACAAGTTGATATCTGTCCCAGAACAGCTTGTGAGGTATCTCCAGAAACTTGGTTACTATGGCAGAGCTGCAAGAAAGAAGTCATTTCTTCGACCAGCTTACATTTCTTCGACCGGGGAAAAGATTGGGCTAGAGAAATGGTGGAGAGGCCACTAGCATTTTGGGAGTGTCATATTCTCTGATGAATCCAGATTTGTTGTATTTCCTGACAGTGGCCGAGTGTGAGTCTGGAGACTCTGTGTTCAAGAATGTGATGTGAACAGATTGCAGGAAACAATGCAACACGGCAGCTATTCTGTGATGGTCTGGGGGAAATTGGAGCAATAATTGATCAGAACTGCTGGGGTGTGAGGGAAACATAAACTCAGATAATTATGTATCCATATTGCAGAAAAGACTCCTTCCAATCTTCTCCACGAGTGAAATAGTTAAAGAAGACTATTTCTGGAAGATAGGGCTCCTTGTCACACGGGTTAAATGACTCACGATTTATTGGATGAAAATGACAGTAAAAAAAAGCTTCCATGGCCAAGCCAGTCACCTGATATGAACCCTGTTGAACATTTCTGGGACACAAAGGATAGGACACTTCATAAAAAGGTCAAGAAAGCATCTTCAAAGCCAGATCTTTTGAGATTACTGCATGAAACTTGGCAACAAATTCCGCAAGAGAATATTCGTCATATGATCATTAACATGTCTAATAGGGTCCTTGCATTGAAAAATGCAAAGCGCATGTTGACTAAATATCAAATATTCACATTATAACAATTAATGAATAATTAGAATGTAAAATTTCAGACTGAATGAAATTTTAATGATTATGAAGGTGTCTATTTAAAAAACATAAAAATGCAAACGGTATAGAAGTGCTCCAGCATGGCCGCAGTCAAATGACTGAAACAAGTAAAAGAGTAAAAGAGTAAAAGAATACAGTCTCATATATACTTTTGAATTTAAGTGTTAATTTATTTCCTGCAGTACACAGACAATGGCAAGCATGAGACCCTTGTTTCGACCTTAGAGCTTGTCTCCATGGACTAATGACATTTTATACAGCTTCAGTTTGACCTATGTCTAGTCTGAAACTTACGTAAAGAATGCTCTGGTTTGTAAAATCTTTAGATGCTAACGTGTTAATTCAGGGGCAGGTAATTTGGTTGGTCGACCAACTAAAAGTACACCGTCTAAACTGACGGAGATCCATCCATATACATGAAAATATATGCATAGATGTATCTATGTATTTTTGTGCATATGTGTGTAAATCTGCTTGTCCATTTATCACTTTTAATGGTTTAAAATGTCTTACAAACGCGCATACGCACAGGTACATTCTCTCTTACACATGTGTATAGTCATACGCGTGCGTGTATGTGTGTGTGTTCGCGTGCGCGTATGAAAGTGTGTGTGTGTGTGTTGTGTGTGTGCATGGCATTTGTTTTAATGAATGCCTTATAAATTATTATTCGTTGCCGTTATAGCTGTTAAACTTTACACCCCATTATTTATATATACTCAGACATACTTCATCACTACACACTCACATATACATATGTATGCATACATATAGACATACATACATACACATACATATATAGATACTTGTTTGTATATATATATATATATATATATATGTATGTATATATACATATATTCATATATATGTGTGTAAATATATATAACTGTATGCGTATATATATATGTATATCTATACACAGGCACACATAAACAAATATATATGTAGTAGTGGTTGTATTGTGCGTCTATTTCTGTGAGCTTACATGTATCTGTGAACGTAAGTGTGCGTTCTATATATTCTTGTCAATTCCCGTGCGAATATTACTACACATATATCTATGTGAACATATACGTGTGTCAAAATATATTTTCCTTCTGTCTAAACGTACATAATATAACACACAAATTTAAGGCAATTTAACTCGCTCGGAGACAGGTAAAAAAAAAATTACCATACCTTTGATGTACGTTTTCTAAATACACATCAGACTTACTGAGAACATCGTCGCCTTTCATTTGCTTAAGATTTGTCTTCTACCTTATATATATATCTATATATTTCTATTTTTTTGTAATGGTTTATTTTTAAAGATTTTCTTGAATCATTCGTTTGATTTATATATATATATATATCGTACAGGTGCTAAATGAATTTAGGAAACAAGATGGGAATGACTGAAATATATGTTTAATCTTGAATATGTATGAAAGTTAATGGGACGAAGGGAAATATATATACGTTTCTTTGTTTTTTGTTTTCTTTTTCTTTTTTTACGTTTATTAAATTTTGTTCTATATTTGCTCTTCATCCCAAGGAAAATAACAAGTGACACTTTGAATATATAATTTAAATGCGCTACATACATGCATACATATATACATAACACACACACACACATTACATAATATATATACATCCATATATATATATATATATATACATACATACATATATTATATATATATATATATATATATATAATATTATATATATATATATATATATATATTATATACACATATATATATATGTATATATTTATATATATATATATGTATATAAGTTCAGCAAAATTTAGATTCAAATGAATATGATACTTAAGTTAGATGCACCAGAATTTTGTATGGTGTTATCCATATAAATCCTTGGGATGATTATAATAAAAAATAAGCAACAAGAATAACTTCGGTAATTTGGTACGATCGTTTCACGCTACATCATTTTATTAAATATTGTAAGTTTTACAACAGTTTTAAAATGTTGAGCAAGCATCAGCCATTAATAGAGGTTTTCCATTAATACATAATTTTCATATCAATTGATAACATTATAGAGAAGATAGATGTATAGACAAAGATGTCGATTTAAATTTTAAGAACATTAAGGTAGTAGAGTTTATCAACTGACTGACGAATATTCAGAATATTCAGTTATTTTGAACTGCTAGAAGGTTGGGAAGAATGATCAGTTAACAGAAGACAAAAAAGATTTTCTATTTATAGAAATAGGGGTGAAATAGATGTCAGAATTTTTTATAAAGAAATTAAGGTAGAGAGGGGAATCCGGACAAGGATTCTGGATTATTTTTTCTGTTTTTTTTTTCTTTTCGTTACTTAATTTTTTAGAGCGGTCGTGTTCATTTTTAGACTACTCCAGACAGATGACGAGCAAAAACTCAGAAGCTAGTCTCTGGATGCAAGCTTAGCTGGGTGGAGGTGCTTATCTTCCCCTTGCAAACATAAGGACACAGGAAATGTGTCCAAGCCGACAGGAAGCGCTGCTGCTTCCTAGTGTTAAATAGCAGAAGCATGATTCCCTTCATAGGACTGTCACATTAAGTTGACAGTATACAACCATTTTAAAAATCATCTCTGACTAATCGTGAAGAGGACGTTGGCGTTGCCTTGGCGGAGGTTTGCGCTCTCTAAGTACTCTTGTTTGTTGTTGTTGTTGTTGTTGTTGTTGATGATGATGATGATGAAGCTGTTATTTTATTTTATTTAACTAATGCCCTGTTGGAACTCCTGATGTCTTGCATGCGTAGCGGTCTTCTAACTGCAGTTTACTGTACCACACTCTCTGTTCTTTTCCGCTATCTAATAATTTCTTGATGATTCTAGCAAAGAGGCAAAACTTTTAAAACAGAGCGACTGGAAATCTATGCCAATCTCTTTTTTGTCTGCCATGATTTTTGTCTGAAGTCTTTCAATATAATGTCTGGCTTATTTGCATCTATCTTTCAGTCAGTTTCAATGGTGAAGTTCCAGAGGAGTGAGATGTGATTATTTTCAAGCATTAGAAGTGGTTTGTGTTCCCACCAGTTTTTATCATGGGACGGGTCCAGGTTCTTGCATATAACCCAGTGAATATATTGTGCTGCTCTATCACGCCTGTTGAGATACTCTGTAGGCGCATGACAGCACATGGAGACTGCTATTATTGTTATCATTATTATTATTATTATTAATATTATTATTATTATTATTATTATTATTATTATTATTATTATTATTATTATTATTATTATTATTATTATTATTATTATTATTATTATTATTATTATTGTTACTATTACTATTATTATTATTATTATTATCATTATTATTATTATCATTATCATTATTATTATTATTATTATTATTATTATTATTATCATTGTAAAGAACCCAAGCAAACGTTAATGCATGCAAGCCTCTTCTCTGTACTCGTCACTAATGTCATGTTACGAGATTGAAAAGGCCCACAGGAGCTTCGCAACTGAGTCATTGCAGGAGAACTGAAAACTTAAATATTCGGAACGTATACCATAGGATAATATCATACGGTGCTCCTACAATTACACAAATCCACCACCATCTTCAAAAGTTAATTTATTTACCGATCTCTGCAAAATTTATCGGTAAACTGAAGGGTGAGTATGTTGTCGAAGCGCCATGCACTCCGAGGAAAGACACCCGTATGAAACGCTCTATTTCATCCCAATTATTCACCTCGTTTAGTTTTCAATTTTTAGCTCGATTCATGTCGATGCAGGCCATCACAAAATTACCAATATTAGTGCCTAAGTTTGCTTCATTGTCTTACAGACCAAAAATTCTAGTCTTTGTATTGATTACAGAACAACTGTTCTGAAGTGAATATGGTTTAATCACTTATCGATTAGGGCTATCATTGGCAAATCACTGATTAGACAAACTTAAGTAATTGGCACCGTTTATCACTTATGAATGGGATAGAGAAATTAATAGCGTTTTCTTTGGACGAAACGAAAAAGTGATTAAATGTTTAAATGTCTGAGACGAGAGACTTCTCCGCACTATTAATTTCATCTTTACAGTGAAGTTCTGAAATTCGTTTTGCAGCGAATGGTTTTGAGTTCAATCTTTGAGACGGCTCTTTGGAAAAACTTTTTTTTGCCACTGCCTGGAAGCGATAGAAATGTAAAAGAGTAAAAGTGTATTCGAAAGCCTACTGGAAGGAATGGTTTGAGGTACAGGACTTGAAATAACGCCTGATTTATTATCTACATATAGGTACTAGTTGTTTCAAGATGAGTACTCTCAATTGCAATTATTCTGGTCAGGCGATCACCCAGTGGATAAGGCTTCGATTCTTCGACCATGTCATGGTATTTCTCTAAAATACGGTAGGAGCAACCTTTTAAACTTACTCCAATACATATGTGTGTAGCTGTGTGTGTTTGTGTGTGTGTGTGTGTGTGTGTGTGTGTGTTTACGTATGTACGTATATCTGGAAGATGTTGCTTGCCTGAAATTCAGTAATAATAATAATAATAATAATAATAATAATAATAATAATAATCCTTTCCTTATTAGCCACAAGGGCAAATTGATACTAATACTTTGAATAAAATCGTTAAAATATTTGAGTAAGAACTCTGATGGAAACCACGGCGAGAATTAGATTGTTAATATGTACCAGATGAAGAGAGATATAGATAGAAAAGAGTGAGACGCTGTGGCAGTCATGCATTTTAAAATAGCAATTAGAGTATTGTATGACAATAGCTAAACGACGGAGTGATGAGACGAATTGTGTCTTAAACGAATACCTTACATATATCCACGAAACAAGGTCAGTTTCTTTACTTAATACACAAACATGAAAGAAAAAAAACCCACTCACACAAGAAGAAAACCACACACACACACATACACACTTATATATATGTGCAGACGGCTTTTCTCAGAACTTACTCTAACCACTCATTTGAGAAAATAAATTTTCTTGTGATTAAAGATGTAAAAGAACAAAGCGTTCAACCTCTAACAAAGCCGCTTTGCAAACCGAACAAAGCAAATACATTTACCATTCTAGAAGCTAGAGATTAAAATGAAGAATCTTTCAAAAACCAAAAAAAAAAGACAAAAATTGTTAAATATATTGGTTCGGTCGTATACACAGGATAAAAAAATACGAGACAACTTTAAACGAAAACAAAATCAATAAAGGTTGTTAACGGTGAAAATATAGAGGCTTAATGTTTACCTAACATCGGAGTACAGTTTAGTTCAATGAGGAAGATCGGTGCATCGAACGAAAAAAATATCGTTTTATGCAATTTGATTCTATCTCGTTTACATCCCTTTACACGTACGTCGATTCTTCCCTTTCCGGCCTGAACTGAAAGGCAACGGGGTTTTGCATCTCTGGTCAGTGACTGAAGTGACCTCTGCAGAGCACAAACCTAGCATAGTAATATGAAGATACAAGGTTGTCCAGATGTTAGAATCTTTCGCATTTACTCCTCGGTGATGGGATTTAATTAAATGCAGGGTATTTCGTTCGGCACTGGACTAGCTGCAATAGTTTGCGACAATACTTTTGAGTCGATTACCTAACTGCTCAAAGAGTTCCAGTGCGGATTTAAAGCTTTTTCAGTTGTTTGGTCCGTCATTGAATAATAAAACTATGTAACGATAGCTAAAGATCCTTAATCCAGGTTCTGTACCAGAACCACGACGCAGGAAGTTTTCTAAACCACTAAAGTTATGAGAGTCAGTATCTAATAATCATTTTGCGATAAGGAGATCATCGATAAAGTAAGTATGAAAGAATTTGGGTGGGTGGGGGTGAGATGATATATTCAGCTAAAACCCTATGAAAATGATACTCTAGGAAGGTCTAATTCCAGTAATTGAAATCAGTAAAAGAAAAAGAAAATGTCACTGCCTTTTGTCTTCATTGTTAAAACATAAGATCGTTTGTGTCAAGAAATATATATTCAGATTATCTTCCTGTGCTGCATATTTCGCTCGCACTCACCCTCTTCCTCCTTTCTCTCATTCCTTCACTCTCTCCCTCCTATTTTCTCGGTATCTTTCTATTATACACACACACAATCCGCATTGCACACATTCACTCCCCACACCACTCAGTCATCCAATCCTACCACTCACAACCCCACACTTATGACTGAATAACCCCGCTCTACCACCCTAGTTCTTCTTGAGATGAAATTGATACAAACGCCAGCAGATCACACTTCATCATGAACAGAGCATTCACATGAGATGTGAACCAGTGAGAGAGCTTCTGCGTTACACAGCTTCTGTTTAGCAGCACAATATGCCATTAAACCTACTTTGAAAACAAGGCTTTTGATTTCAAATTAGAAATGGGATGCTACAAGACATCTATGGGTACAGATGTGACGAAAAACGATGGAATAGTCGCGGTTGGACTACCTTCTATTACGTACCTACTTTAATCCAATCAGACTTCGTTGCCCCATCCCTCCAAATACTCAAAACGAAAAATGCAACACCAACACCACATTCAGCTGTCCACAACATCGTTAATGTCTGAGAACATCTGTATAAGATTGACCAATTTTTGCAGAAAATTCACTCACGTACCACATTAATACATTTTTGTTACCGTTGGTCTTGTATCTGCTTATCCCAAGTGTGGCCCTTACTGCCCAGATCTATGAAAACAACTTCAGCCATTCCATCATTGTCATTTATTTGATTTGGGGGAAATAAGCACTTTTAACCCTAACCAAATTATTTTCCATAAGTTTGTCCTAAACATTCATGCTTTTTACAGACTTTTGGGTAGGCCTTTTTCAATAAGTCCTAAATGATATAAAGCTTTTTTCATAGTCCCAAGTTATTCTTGTAGGTGGAAAAAACTGGGAATGTGTATCATATATGAAGCATAGACGCTAAGGAAACACATCTTCTGTATCACATGTGATACTCGAGACAGACATTGACCATTTTAAGACGATTGTGCATGATTTTAAACGAATTTAGCAAGGACAACCAGCATATGGAATAGCGTTTCTTTCTTACGTTTGACACACCAACTCGACGACATATTCACAAACACCGGGGACTGTCTTAACTGAAAAAGTATTTTCGTTTTGTTAGCTATAGGCTTGGACCCTCTTGAGAAGAATTCAAATAAAATCATGCATACACACGTTTGTACGACCATATTCACACATACAACCATGCATGTATACGTAAACAATATATACACATAAGTTATGAAAGGGAGAGAGAAAATGGAAGAGGGAGAGAGAGAGAGAGAAAGAGGGAGGAACTTCTGAATGAGATGCAGTGTTAAATTCATTAGGTAACCTTCGTTTCACGAGCCTCAGAAACGAAGCTCTTATTATTGAGTCAAACCAGTTCTAGTTCTATGTATGTATGTATGTATGTATGTATGTATGTATGTATGCATGTATATATGTATGTATGTATCTATCTATCTATCTGTCTATCTATCTGGTAATTGACACACGCTGAGGACAGGTAACCACCCAGAAACTCGAGTCCGTGTGTATTACGTAAGGTTAGGGATGGGAGCGATGACCTGCCCTCGCAAATACTAATCGGACACAGAATGCGTGTAGTTTGCCAGCTGAAAGAGATGTTTTCCTATATATATATATATATATATATATATATAAAGAAGGAGAGAGAGGGAGAGAGAGAGAGACAACGGGCTTCTTTCAGTTTTCCTATACCAATTCCACTTAGAAGACTTTGGTCGGACTGATGCTGTAGTTGAAGGCATTAGCACAAGGTGCCACGCAGTCGGACTAACCTGGAGCCATGTGGCTGGGAGGCAAGTTTTCATTACACACCCACGCCCTATTTATACATATATATATATATATATATATAATATATATATATATATATATATAAAATATATATATATATAAAATACAAAATGAAACAAGAACGCAAAACATTCAAATAGACGACACAAAAAACGGACGGGTCATTCGAAGCCTTTAATCTTCAGTCAAGAACCGGATCATCCTCGCAATTTCGGCTGTGCGTTCCTGTCCCATTTTGTATTTTTTATATGTATTTTTTATACATAAATTATTGCGGCGTAACGTACACCTTGTTCTCTTATATGCATATATATATATATATATATATATATATAATAACTTGGTTTAACACCACCAATTTGTACATTGGTGCCATTATTGAAAGCCACTGTATTGTAAATATTTAAATCGTGCTTAGATGTTTTGTACGAAGGTCATTGATGCTGTTCTACGTCTTCTAAACTGAGCTATAAAAGTAAATATAGGTACTTAGATGCAAATCCACAAAACACAAATAAAAAAAATCAAACTTAACTGCGTATATACAGATGTGCTTTAACTTATGATATTTATAGGTATTAGATTCATGAAATAAACTGTTTACACGCTTTAGGTTATTTTCGATATATTCACGCACGCATGCGCACGCACACATATATATATACACACGTGTTCATGTATGCAGACATACTGACGCATGTGCCTACAGGTTACAAACTAAACACGAGCTTTATATAGGCGATGTAAAACCATTTTCTGATTCACCTTCGCTCATTATCACACACATACAAACATTTTCACCTTCACTTTGTCACTCATTTTTTCGTTCATTTTTCCATGAATCAAACTTTTCATTTTCATAGGCATATCTCTCTCTCTCTCCTTCTTTCTTTGATTCTCTCTCTCTCTCTCTCTCTCTCTTTTCTCTTTTTGTAATGTTAAATACCTCAGTTATTCCTCTTCTCTCTCTTCACATACATATATACATACATACATGCATATATATATATATGTGTGTGTGTGTGGAGGCGTAATGGCCCAGTGGTTAGAGCAGCGAACTCGCGGTTGTAGGATCGCGGTTTCGATACCCAGACCGGGTGTTGTGAGTGTTTATTGAGCAAAAACACCCAAAGCTCCACGAGGCTCCGGCAGGGGGTAGTAGCGACCACTGCTATACTCTTTCGCCACAACTTTCTCTCACTCTTTCTTCTGTTGGCCTGCTCGCTTACCCAGCAGGGTGGCGTCTTTGGAAGGCTAAAAAAAAATGCGAAGCGCATTGTGATCAGCGATGAGGAGCAACATCTGGTGGTGGTGGTAGTGGTGATATATATATATATATATATATATATATATATATATATAGGCGTGGCTGTGTAGTAAGAAGCTTGCTTACCAACCACATAGTTGCGGGTTCAGTCCCACTGCGTGGCACCTGGAGCAAGTGTCTTCTAATATAGCCTCGGCCCGACCAAAGCCTTGTGAGTGGATTTCGTAAACAGAAACTGAAAGAAGCCCGTCGTATATATATATATATATATATATATATATATATATATATTTTCAGTGTATCACTTGGTAGCGTTTTATCTGCAACTTTCTCTCAAACACTACTATCTCTCTATTTTTCTGTCTCTCTCTCTTTCTCTCTGTCTGTCTATCTGCCTGTCTGTCTCTCTCTCTATCTCTATCTCTCTCTCACTCTCTCTCTCTCTCTCTCTCTGAAGCTTTACATTTTAGTCAATCTCTCCAAAAGTGATTTTTTCCTACCCCCTCCATCACTATCTTCCTCTTTCTCTATCATCTCTGTATCTGTCATTATTACCTTTTATACTTCACTACTTCCCTTTTCCAGTCTCTCCCTATCTGAATCCTTTCAGTTCCTTCCCTCTCACTAATCCTCTCCAATTTCTCTCCCTCTTCTTTTTCGTTTGTCACTCACTGTCTCACTTTATATTCAATCTCTATTTTTCCTTTTAAATCTTCTCTTCACAGTCTCGTCTCACCCTCTCTATATCATTCAATCTCATACTCTCGTTTCCCACTCTCTCGCTCTCACTATCTTTATATGTCTCACATTATACCATTTCCCTACCACATACAGTCCCTTCTCCTCCTCCTCCTCCTCCTCCCCCTCTCTTTCTTCCTCCTACCTACTCCTCTTTCTCTTATCACTCTTTCATCCGCTGTTTTCCTTACCATCTTACCCACCAACAACTTTACCGAGGGAGCCTTACTTTTTAGAGACTTCAACGAAGAAAGCACACACATACACATATACACACAGCGTTACACGCACACACACACACACACACACACACATACACCCATATTATAACTTGAGCATAAATACCCATACACATAAATTCATTTACACATACACAATATAATATTTTAGTATAAATACCCACTGTCTCTCACTCTCCCTTACTCACACACATATACACATACATACATACATACATTTTACCCGTTTAGCGTAAAATACTTATACGCAAACACACTCTCACACACGCTCACACACACACACCACACACACACACACACACACACACACACACACACACACACACACACTCACTAGCAGGCCCTTTAGCATAAATACCCATTGGTTTGCTACAGTGTTTAACGAAGCGGACGGCGCTAATTCAATTCAACGAAAGGATCATTAATTTTAACTTTGCTTATAGCTTTTGTCACAAATATCTAGCGTTATTAATATGGCTTATCACAGGACTAACGCTCTTCTCACCCGTTCCTTCTCCCTCTTTGTTTTTCTCTTCTTTATATTTTTCTCATTGCTGCCACTGCTGCTGCTACTGCAACTTCTTCTGTCGTTGTTGTCACTGTTTTTGTTGTTGTTGTTGTTAGTATTGTTGTTCTTCTTGTTATTCGTGTTCTTTTCCTTATTTTTTTTGTGTTTTGTTGTTGATCTTCTTTACCCTCCTTCTTGTTATTGTGAAGTTGTTTTTGTAGTTAGATTTGGCCCTTCTGTTGTTGTTGTTGTTGTCG
>NC_043013.1:11294881-11304881 GCF_006345805.1 Octopus sinensis
ATAAGCATATACGCACAAACATACATAGATACATACATACATATATATATATATATATATATATATATATATATATATATATATTTTATATTTTATATATATGTTGTGTGTGTATGTGCATGTATGCTTATATATATATGTGGTGGTGTGTATATAAGACGGGATAATGATATATATGTAAGTCAACATATATGTACATCTGTAATATATACGTACATCTGTAAATACATATGTATGTATATTTCCCTATATATATGTAATATATAATATATATATATATATATATATATATATTATAATATATATATATATATATATATATATATGCATACTATATACATAAATACATACATACATATACATACATACATACATACATCTATATAGTATATACAGAGGGATGGAAAGAGAGAGCGAGTGAATAATTTGGCCTGATAAATATTATATATGTGAGAGTTTATAAATATAAGCACGTATATATATATATATATATGTGTTTGTATGTATACATGTATGTATCTATCTAAGTTTTGTATATACATTTATGTGTGTGTGTTGTATATGAGTGCGTATGTATAAACTTAATATACATTTTAAAACTTAAGCGTGAAAAAAAATGGCAGATTTTTAAAATTTTCAACCAAATAGCTCAATATACAGCTGATTAGATTTGCCAAGCGAATCCTACGAGGACACAAGATTGAACAAAGTGTGAGGAAGGAGTTAAAGGTTTCTTCATGGCTCACTTAAGTCAAATGTTGAATGTACATACCTACCAACCGACCGACCGCCCTAACAACCTAGCTTCACATCTACGTACGTACAGACCTACGTACCTACGTATACGAAACTACCTTACGTACATAGAAACATACACACATAGATATACCGGTCTTCGTACCTATATACGTACTTGTATACCTTCAAAAATGTATAAATAGACATAAATAAATATGAACGTAAGTTACATACACACATGCATATATAAATATATATTCATATCTATATGAAAGCGTATATATATATATATATATATATATATATATATATATCATTTGAAATATCTTTTAAAAAGGCTGTCAGCAATTTCATTGCAGTTCTATTGTGTTCATTTAAAAGTTTAATGTCTGCTCTTTATTTTAAAACATTTATGATCACGTGATGTCAATGTTACTGTTGTTTTTACTTTTATTGTTTTTGTTTGTTGTTAGGTTGTGATTTTGGTTTCTTATTTCGAAGTAACAAAAAGAAAACATTTGGTTAAAAAAGAAAATCATGAATGTATATGTATTTATATGTATGTATACGCACACAGATACGCACGCACACATACACACACACACACACACACACAACCACACACACAACACACACACACACACACACACACACCACACACACACACACACAGAAGTATATATATCATTTATACTCATTGAGCACAAATGACATTGTAAAAAACCGACTCACAAACATTTTCTACGTATGTGTGTATATCTATCTACCTATATATATATAGAGAGAGAGAGTCAAAGAGAGAGATAGAGATAGAGACAGAGAGAGATATAGAGAGACAGAGAGACAGAGAGAGATGTGTATATATATATAAATATATTTATAGATATATATTCATATATATCACGTGTATGTATACGTTACATATATATACGTATTATCTTAATCAATATGTATTTATACACATACATACTTCAATGTTGCAATTATTATTATTATTATTATTATTATTATTATTTTAATACTACTACTACTACCATTGCTACTACTGCTGCTGCTTACATTTATACACACATAAGTTCATATAAGTAATACATTCTGAAATTTTTTCTTTTTAAAATTTCTCTTTCACAACCTTTGAATGTTCCTATGTATGTATATATGTGTGTATTGTTATGTATATACATATATATATTAGATATATATATATATATTATATATATATATATATATGTGTTTGTATGTATACATGTATGTATCTATCTAAGTTTTGTATATACATTTATGTGTGTGTGTTGTATATGAGTGCGTATGTATAACTTAATATACATTTTAAAACTTAAGCGTGAAAAAAAATGGCAGATTTTTAAAATTTTCAACCAAATAGCTCAATATACAGCTGATTAGATTTGCCAAGCGAATCCTACGAGGACACAAGATTGAACAAAGTGTGAGGAAGGAGTTAAAGGTTTCTTCATGGCTCACTTAAGTCAAATGTTGAATGTACATACCTACCAACCGACCGACCGCCCTAACAACCTAGCTTCACATCTACGTACGTACAGACCTACGTACCTACGTATACGAAACTACCTTACGTACATAGAAACATACACACATAGATATACGGTCTTCGTACCTATATACGTACTTGTATACCTTCAAAAATGTATAAATAGACATAAATAAATATGAACGTAAGTTACATACACACATGCATATATAAATA
This sequence comes from Octopus sinensis, assembly GCF_006345805.1. Lineage (NCBI taxonomy): Eukaryota > Metazoa > Mollusca > Cephalopoda > Octopoda > Octopodidae > Octopus > Octopus sinensis. The sequence goes on from NC_043013.1 coordinate 11,297,346, forward strand.
TATATTCATATCTATATGAAAGCGTATATATATATATATATATATATATATATATATATATCATTTGAAATATCTTTTAAAAAGGCTGTCAGCAATTTCATTGCAGTTCTATTGTGTTCATTTAAAAGTTTAATGTCTGCTCTTTATTTTAAAACATTTATGATCACGTGATTTCAATGTTACTGTTGTTTTTACTTTTATTGTTTTTGTTTGTTGTTAGGTTGTGATTTTGTGTTTCTTATTTCGAAAGTAACAAAAGAAAACATTTGGTTAAAAAAGAAAATCATGAATGTATATGTATTTATATGTATGTATACGCACACACGCATACGCACGCACACACACACACACACACACACACACACACACACACACACACACACACACACACACACACACACACACACACACACACAGAAGTATATATATTCATTTATACTCATTGAGACAAATGACATTGTAAAAAACCGACTCACAAACATTTTCTACGTATGTGTGTATATCTATCTACCTATATATATATAGAGAGAGAGAGTCAAAGAGAGAGATAGAGATAGAGACAGAGAGTATAGAGAGACAGAGAGACAGAGAAGATGTGTATATATATATAGATATAAATTATAGATATATATTCATATATTCACGTGTATGTATAACTTACATATATTACGTATTATCTTAATCAATATGTATTTATACACATACATACTTCAATGTTTCAATTATTATTATTATTATTATTATTATTATTATTTTAATACTACTACTACTACCATTGCTACTACTGCTGCTGCTTACATTTATACACACATAAGTTCATATAAGTAATACATTTCTGAAATTTTTTCTTTTTAAAATTTCTCTTTCACAACCTTTGAATGTTCCTATGTATGTATATATGTGTGTATTTGTTATGTATATATACATATATATATATATATATATATATATATATATATATATATATATATATGTTTATCTGTTTATGTTTATGTGTGTTCGTCGCGTATATGTGTGTGTATTTGTATCATTTTATCGTTTCTTTGTGGGTTTTGTGTGTACTGATGGGCTTCCACAGTTGAAATCATCGAAGTTTTGAAATCTTTATATGGTATTAATTTTAACACCAAATTTAATTTCTGTATATACGCACACACATACGCGCGCATGCACACACACACACACTCATACACAAACACAAAGACACTCACCCACACACCGTCATTCATAGACACACGCACACGCATGCTAACAAATGCACACGTACACTCACATATATGTAGAAGCACAGACAAATTTTTGCTTTCATTGGCAACAAATATGAATGCATACAATATATATAACAACAGACATTTATATGCTTTTATGAAGAACAGAGACTTACATATATCATATATATGTATGTATACATACATATACATATATATATATTCATGTAGACACACAGGCATACACTCACACACTGAGATACACACACACACACACATACACACACATAGAGTCACACGCACATATGTATATTATGGACTTAATGCTTAGACAGTATTTATGTACTTTACATGTAACGATATTTCAAAAGCCTTCTCAATATTGTAACACAAGTTTCAAATCTATATTTTATAATATTGACTTGTAGTGAGCTGTAAAACATACTTGATCTTGTTCTCCCTTTCATATTTTACGTGGCATAGTAGTAGTAGTAGTAGTAGTATAGTAGTAGTAGTAGTAATAGTAGTAGTAGTAGTAGTAGTAGTAGTAGTAGTAGTAGTAGTAGTAGTAGTAGTAGTATAGTAGTAGTAGTTGTAGCAGCAGCAGTAGAAGTTTTTTCTTTTCCATTTTTCTCATCCCATCCTTTCTATATTTAATTTTTATCATCTTCATGATTAACCGTGTCTACTGTACGTGTGAATTTTTCTCTGTACGTTTCTTCTTTGAAACCAAGTTGAAACTGAATTGGTTAAAAAGATATCCGAGGATGATTTCCTATCCTTCAACTTTCTAGTCTCGTGACCTAGAAGGCTATCAGATATTGCTATACATCACTGGTCACAATGCGCTTCGCATTGCTTTAGCCTTCAAATGACGCCACCCCCGCTGGCTAAGCGAGCAGGCCAACAGAAGAAGGAGTGAGAGAAAGTTGCGGTGAAAGAGTACAGCAGGAATCGCCACCACCCCCTGACGGAGCATCGTAGAACTGTAGGTGTTTTCGCTCGATAAACACTCACAACGCCCGGTCTTGGAAGCGACACCGCGATTCTACGACTGTGAGTCCGCTGCCCCAACCACTAGGCCATTGCGCCTCCACAAAAACACTATTATAAGTACTGAGATATAAAATATTTTCAGAATCGTTAGAGCTCCATATGAATATGTTGCTATACTTAGCTAATCGTCTCTTGATATACCATGGGAGTCACCCAACTATATTTTTATTATATAATGGGGGTCACCGTTGATTCCAGTATGGTGATATTTTATTATGAAGCTTCACATTAATGTGGTTCAATCTACATTATCTGAATTGGAGCGAATGTATTGAACACATATTTTTTTTTTATATTTCACGGATGATTTTCACTTTGAGTCAACAGAAGCTGTGATAGATATGTAAGTCGTTGTCTTCTTCATCATTGGAGTGCTGCCCACCATAAAAAATCTGTTTCTGAAGGAAAAGCCATGACAGTTTCTTAAATAAGGGAGTGAAATTCGTAAACGGAGGTAAATCGGCCATTCTAACAAGTTTTTAACACGTGTTTCATCAGTGACTCCCGCAGATAGGAGAAGAGGTAATGGGAATATATGCATATTTCAGAAGTGTTTTTACTTCTTCTTCAGCACCACATCCAACACATTACTTAAATAACTACAAAATTTAGCGGTGTAAAACAACTGGATTTACGTATTAAACACGTTCCTCGCAATTGATACGTAGTCTAGTTGCTGTTAGGTCAGGGTATTTATTTTTACAACCATAATGCACTATTAAGTATACTGTGTCCTACTTGTGTTAGCAGTGCGATTCAATCATTCAATCAGAATTGGTAGGCAAAATTATTATTTGTTAACGAGTGATTAGAATGATAGAGATGTCCAACACTGGAATCTGTTTAACCGTTTATATAAATACATATAAATTTATCTACGTCTTCGTAGGCACATACGCTTTCAAGAAAGTCTGGACAGTTTTCTATCTCATATAGCAGATGAACCAACATCGCGACACAAAGAAGAGCAGCTCCGTCCAACTCGCTACTTCACCAAAATCAATACCGGAAACAAAACCGAGAAAATCACACACACACCCACATATATATATATATATATATATATATATATATATTATATATATATGTAATATGTGATGTGTGTGTGGGTGTGTATGTATGGATGTGAGAGTGTACAAGTGTAAGTGTAGATGTGGGAGTGTATGAGTGTATGTAATTGGATGTGATTATTTATGCACTTGTATATATGTCAGTTTTGAATGTGCGTGTGATTGCACCCGTCTGCGTGTACACAGTCTTTTATATATATATTAATATATATGAGTTTTCGTTTATCATGGTCGTTTTATTAAAGTTTGTTTGTATCGAGACTTGTACGTATGTATATGTATGTGTGAGTGTGTATATGGTTATGTTTGTGGGTGTGTGTATTTGTGTGTATTGTGTTAGGGTTTGTATAGTTATATTTATACTTGTATGTATGGATTTCATTTCCATTCATAATTTTTTTTAAATGTTTGATATCCACGTGCTAAGAATTGTTCGGTTTTCTTTTGAGTGTTCATGTATGTGTGAATGTGTGTGTGTGTGTATGTGATTGTTTGCGTAATTTATTTATCTGTATGGGTGTGAGGTGTTATATATTGGTATATATCGTGTTCTGTAAGTATGTGTATGTATATGTATGTGTGAGCGGGTATATGTATATTGTATTTTATGAATTGAGTGTTGTATGTGTGTGTGAGGAAGTATGAATAAGTAAGTGTTGAGTGTATGAGCATGTGTGTGTATATATAGTTTATTTTTTGTTTTCTGTTTTTCGTTTTTTTTTTTGTTTTTGTTTTTTGTTTGTTGTTGTTTTTGGTTTTGTACATTTTTAAATATGAGAACCTTATAATAGGTTTTTATATTCAATTGTTTATAGGGTTTATTTTAGATTATTTTAGATTATATATTGATTATATATAGATTATATATAGATTATATATAGATTATATTTTATTTTTTTATATTCTTTCATTGATAATTTTATTATTTTATTATTTTAAATTATTTTAAATATATTTTTAAATTATTGATATTTTAGATCGAAAATCCACCTGAAGATTGTCGGTAGCAGACATGAAACATTTGTAGTGCGGTTTATTTAATTTATATTAAAATTTTATGTATTGATTAAGTCTTTCCTTGTTTGGTTTTAAAATAGTGGTTTTGTCTCGAATTATATTATATAATATTTTACTATAAAATTGGATTTAACCCTAAATCTGATTTTTCCCTGTAATTTTGGATTCATTCCCTATATATATATTATATATATATATATATATATATATTATATATATATATATATATATATATATAATATATACATAAATACACATACACACACAACATACACACACACACATATATTATATATATGTAAATACATACACATACACACACACATATATATATATACATACACACACACCACACACATATATACCGGTCTGGATATAGGAGTGCGTGAATGCCTATGTAATATCCATCCACCTTCATTGCCCTTCCCTACAACCGAACAACTTCTCGGTCTCTATATGTGTTTTTATTATTTTTGTTGCTGTTGTTGATGATTCTACGGACGAATTTTGTGTACATAAACCTGTCACTATCCAGATGACTGTGTCTATATGTATATTGATCAAGTGGTTAATAATTTTTTCTTCTTTCTCTTTAACTATCTCACTTATTCCGTGCTTATGTGTGTATATACGTGATTGTGCGTAGATGTCATATTCATCTTTTAATTCATCGTACAATATTCATCGTTTAATTCATCGTACGATATATATCAAGAATTTGGTGTTTTCGCGCAAAACCCTGAACTCTTCCGATCGCTGTTTTCTATTCTATTTCGACTACCAAGATTTCCTTCCTATGTCCTTGAAAAATAAAAATCCATTGTCAAACAAAAGTGTCTCGCATCAACACTAGTTTAGATGAGAGTCTGCGAAAAACCAATTCCAAATTAGTGCTAATTTTGAGCTCGACCAATTTCTTGGTCTCTGCAGACTAATCTTCGGCATTGTCCAAGTTATTCTCTTCGTCGTATATTCAACATTAGTAATTCTGTTTCTGTGATGCAATATCGAGCTTACAATGTATGCATACATACAGACACACATGTATACATACATAGATACATGCATTAGCGAATACATACATATACACACATTAATATTCATACATACAAATATGTATGTGTGTGCTTAAATATATATGTGTGTGCACGTATGTACATATGTGTGTATATATATATATATATATGAAGTTAGATAGATAGGTAGGCAGATAGACAGATATATATGTATCTACAGGTGCGTATATATATATATATATATATATATATACATTGTATATACATATACTATATAACTAATACAAAAATATACACACACATGGAAGCATATATATAGTTATACACACACATACATACATAAATGTATATATATGTGAATATATAAATATTTACATATGTGTTTATATACATATTTATACATATGTATATATACGTATATGCAGGTATACATATGTGTGTATATATATATATATATATATATGTGTGTGTGTGTGTGTGTGTGTGTGTGTGTATGAACATATAGACACACACATATGTTTCATCGTTACTTTTGCTCTGGCTTACCGAAGCATACCGATGCTACTATTAACATATTGTCATCAGACACATCATCATCACACTTCATCGACAACACCATCAGCATCACCATTGTCATAAAGGAAACACTAATAAAAGAAGCAGCAGACCGCGTTTTTGTCCGTTCGCTTCTCCCTTAACGCATTGTACTCACTCTGTATATACCAATCTTAGGTTTTATTTCTCCCGAGATTTAGTTTCATTATTAGAAAAGAATAATCCAATAATACATACAAATACACATACATATATAAGTATATATATGTATATACATGTGTACACACATATATATCTGTGTTTATTTATATATATATATGTATGTAGGTATATTTATATATATATATATATATGCATATATATACATATATTAAACATATGCATACATATGCATTTATATGTATTTGTCCGCATATATATATATGTATATATATATATATATATATATATGCACACATGTATGTATATCTATTAGATCAATCTATACATATACATTAGGAATATATATATATTTACATATTTTGGACATATACTATCTATATACATACATAGAAATATAAATGTAAACATTATATATAGATGTATGCATGTTTATATAATATATATATATATATATATATATATATATATATATTATAAATTATATGTACATATATATATATATACGCATTTATACACAAATACAAATCCATATATATATTTTATTAATATTCATATATACATGCATACACATATCGTAATTATTATATATATACACACTCACACAGATATATATATATATATATATATAAATATATGTATGTGTGGTGTGTGATGTATGTATGTATGTATATGTGTTTTTATGTATGTATACACTTGCATATATGCATACACATACTCCCAAATATATAGTCTCTGGTGTTTTTATCATGACGCTACAAATTGAGCTCGGTTGTCGTCGAAACCGAACAGGAGCCTTGAAAGGATTGTTTGATGTCTAAAATACAAGGAGTAGATTATTGTGAAAATGGCGGTTGCCTTAATGAGGGACGTCTCGTCGGGGGAAAAAACAGAAGGCTAATCATTATAATCAGCCGAACATGCGATATCTTACGAAGACTTTTATTTTTGCGTGTAGTGTTTCACTGTGCAGTGTTTCATTTGGTTATTGCTAATGACTGAGAAAATGTCGAACAGAAGCTACGGACGTGAGTAAGGTGAAGTATGTGAGGGAGAACTGTAGTCAGATCAATAGCGTTCATGGGAGAGAGAGAGAGGGAGAGAGAGAGAGAGATGGAGAGTGAAAGAGATAGAGAGAGGGAGAGAAAGGGAGAGACAGAAAGACAGAAATGGAGAGCGGTGCGTGTTAAAAAAAGAAAAAGAGAGGAATATTAAAGGGAATATTGGAATTTGCCCCTTTGGACGCAAATTATCTTCCCTAAGCTCAGGCATTCACAAAACCCTATGCTTTATACTAAGCTTCTGTCTATCTATCTATCTATCTATCTATCTATCTATCTTTTTATCAATCTATCTATCTATCTATCTATCTGGTCTATCCGCCTGTCTCTCTGTCTATCCATCCATCCATCCTTCCATCCATCCATCAATCCATCCATCATCTATCTATCTATC
>NC_043013.1:11312381-11319881 GCF_006345805.1 Octopus sinensis
AAGCTATTAACAGTTTTCCAATATTACCATTTCATCACCAGAGGGTCAGTAATCATGGTTTAGGATTTACATACAAATGTAACTGTTTTCAAGGCAGATATTAGTCGATACCACCGACCCAATAAATAGATTCGCATTTTACTTTATCGATGATATGACAATGAATGGTAAAAATGATATTAACAGAATCTGAAATGTAAACGTAGTGATAAGAACTAAATGCACAAGGCATTTTGTTCGACAGTTTAATGATTCTGCCAGCATCTTCTGTTTCCGTAAAACTAGAAATAATGATATTAGTTTATATTTTAAGCATATGGCCAGAAATTTTGTAGGAAGGGTATTTGTGGATACCATCTACCCAAGAACCTGAGTGGGACACAATTTTATCAGCCGTAAAAGGAAAAATCAGAAAGTTCGCCTCGGATGGTATTTGAACTCACAATGCTGGAACAAAATTCCCAAAGCGCTTTTTTCTTCAACGCTCTAACAATTCTACTAGCTCACTGCCAATTTATGAAAATGTCTAGTTTAAGCATAAAGCCAGAATTTCGATGTCAGAGGATTAACCGATTATTAAGTGTAGTATCTCATTGATACATTATTTCATCGACAAACTGGATTTTTGCCGTTTCACTAACTGTTCTGTCAGCTCGCTGCTTTATGGTGATGTGATGATGATGATGATGATGATGATGATGATAATGAAGTTGATTACAATAATAATAATAATAAATTAATAATAATAATAATAATAATAATAATAAAATAATAATAATAATAATAATAATAATAATAATAATAATAATAATAATAGAAGAAGAAGAGATAAGAAGAAGAAGAAGAAGAAGAAGAGAAGAAGAAGAAAGAGATGATGAAGAAGAAGAACGACAACAACAACAGAAACAACAGCAACGACAACAACAACAACTTTATTATGAAAATGAGCAATCTGCTGTGCTTATTTCAAAGGCCTGTCACTGTATACATTCAGTTCACTGCCCTAGGAGTCGGGAAGTTTCCTGTCAAGAAATAGAAACAAATTGAAAGAAGAAAAACTAATAATAATAATAATAATAATAATAATAATAATAGTAATGATAGTAATAATAATAATAAAAGGGAAATTGGTAAAGTCAAGTTCAATTGAATTAGATGTCGAAACAGTAATAAAGGAACTTGAGCAGGAACAAATCTTTAAATACCTAGGAATAAATGAAGGCTCTGGCATCCAGCATGCAAGCATGAAGGAGAAGGTTAGGAAGGAATGTTATAGAAGAATTCGAGCAGTCCTGAAGTCTTAGCTGAATGCATATAATGTGTTAGCCATAAATTCCTTAGCAGTCCCAGTTGTTCTTTATAGCTTCAATGTGCTTAAATGGAATACCAGTGAAATAATGAAAATTCATAGAAAAATCCGCAAGCTACTGACTTGTAATAAGATGCATCTTCCAAAGGCTGACGTTGATCATCTTTACCTTTCCAAAGCTCAGGGAGGTCGAGGCTTTACCCAGCTTGAACTTACGTACAAAACCACCACAATTAGACTGGCCAAATACCTTTAAACAACCAAGGATTGGACCGCTAAAACTTGTTGAAAAACATGAAAGACCGAAAAAACTTCACTCTATTCTGAAAAAGAGCAAAAAATTATTTTTTCAAGTTACAAGTTTTCTTACAAGGTCAGCAGTTTTGGGTAAGTGGGTAAGTCGATCACATCGATCCCAGTGTGTAACTGTTACTTATATTATCGACATCAAAAATATGGAAGGCAAAGTCGACCTCGGCAACTCAAAACGTAAAGACGGACAAAATGCTGCTAAGCAACTTGAACGGCATTCCACGCATTTTGAGCGTCGATGCTAAGCATTTTGAACGTCGCTGCTAAGCATTTTGAACGTCGCTGCTAAGCATATTGAACGTCGCCTTCTTTTCTTAATAATACTAATGATAATGGTTACAAACATCTTTGGGACTTGAAATCCCGTTGAGTTGAAGTGTCGTGAATCGAAAATTCACTATGTAAAATTTAGATTCAATATCCCTTCAGTCATTTGCTAGGTTTTGATCCCACGTGATCAAGAAAGAGAAAGAGGAGATATCATCGAAAAACCTAATGTACACGTATTATCTGAAACTTTAGTTGTGCTGGACTTTTGATGCGGAGATGGAGCTGAACTTTGGATGTAGTCGGTTAGAATTTTCAGCAGAGATAATAGGAAACTGTTTGGTATTGACAAATGTGCCATGCTTGTAATAAAGAGAAGAAAATTGGTAAAATCTGAGAGAATCACTCTTCCAGATAACAAGGCAATAAGATCAAGGAAGAAAGGAAAAGGGATGCATATACTTGCACATCCATATATATGTGTGTGTGTGTGTGTATGTGTGTGCTTGTATACATACAGCTTTGTACGTATGTATATATGCAGATATGTATACACACACACATATATAATATATACATATACATTCACATATATTCACATATATAATATATAAACATAAAATATAATTATATATATATATTATATATGTATAGGTATACACACACATATAATACATACATGCATATAATATATAACTTACACATGTATATAAATATCATATATATATATATATATATATATAATATATATATATATATATACATGTATGAATATAAACACAAACATAAATATATGTATAGATATATTTATATATAGAGGTATATACATATATATATATATATACATATATATTATATATGTGTGTGTGTGTGTGTGGTGTGTGTATGTATATTTACATTTATTGAAATACACAAGAGAGAGAGAGAGAGAGAGAGAGAGAGAGAGAGAGAGAGTGGGAAAGATGTGGGCTTGTTCAAGGAGAAACTGAACGAAATGAAAGCTTTATACTACATTCTGAAGAAAATAAGAAGAGAGTGAGAAAGATCTTAGTAAGCATGCTAAATGGAATGGACATCATTAAAGGGATTAACACAATACCAATATTAAAAGATATTCCGTAGCCTTTGTTCAACGGACGAAAATGGATTGAGATGATAAAGAATAGACACACTAGAAAAATGTTAACACTTTTCAATGGGTTACATAACAAGAAAGCTATGTTGGTAGACCATATTTACAAAGCAAAAGTCGGAATAGATGTCTACGACAAGTAGCATTCATGGTACACTTGATAGTTACAGCATTAGTAACTGCAGGCTTATTTATTAATTGAAGTTATATCAGTTTGTTATTAGCCAGTAAACTAAAAAGGAATTAGTGAGCCTTCTACTCCCTTCCCTTCCTCAAAATTCTTATAGCCAAAAGTTAACCCACTGGATAATTCTTCCCCATTCACTCATTTATTCAATTTTCGTTGTCTTCATTTCCTCGTTCCAACCTAAATCTTACTCATCATGCTAAGTCCCACATCGACTTATCTCTATCTATCGCCAAATCATCTCCGCGTCCGGGCTAGACCCTCTGTTCAAGGTTCACTCAAGAAAATGGTGTCCTCATTCGATTTCAGCGATAATGACTTTAACCGTTTAGCATTTAAGCAGACCATATCCCTCCTCAATGCTCTACTTGGTTTATATTCAAACCATCAAGATCGGGCCTCTCAAACCTACCGTACTATGTTGTTCCTAAAATATACAATCACGCCATCGAAAGCTGAAAGTTACAAAATAGTGATTATTTCCAACCCATGTGAATAACAAAAGCAAAAACATTCATTTTACAGAACAATGTGAATGCTAAAGACAGCTACCCTCATTCATTCCCCCAAAGACTTGTGCTTACGCAAGCTCTCTCCGAGCTCTTTGGATTACCATCAACTATTTAAGTATATGCCTTTTTGAATTAACAACTTACATCTTACATTATTTTTGCTCCAAGTCTTCGACTTCAGTGACAGCAGAAGTGATGTATCGGGCAGCTATCCCTAACCATGAAACCTCGATGCCATCGGTACACAATTTGTAGTCACCAACTCACTATTCTACATTAATTTGTTTCTTCTCCTAAACATTTCACTGATCGATACATGCTCGTAGATTCGTCAAAGCACCCTCGATCTATATCTTCTCTCCAAACTTAATCCCTATAAATTATAACTACCTCTACTTATAACTTGTTTTTCGACCGTTGTTTCATCGTAAATACCCAACAGATATCCACTTACTGCAAAAGTTTCCTATACTCCATACATTGTCACTTCAATAATCCGAGTTTTCCGCATTCCGCCAGTTATGTGCAAAATATATCTCCGAATCCATATGTACTTCAATTATGCCCCATTTGAACCAGGTAGTCAGGTAAATAATATTATCCTTCCCAGCATCGTGTATCCCCTCCCACACACGATAAAACCTTAATGTCCTAAGTCCCGCTAAACGTTGCATTTCAGCTGTTTAAGTAAAAAGAAGAAGAAGAAGAAGAAGAAGAAGAAGAAGAAAAGAAGAAGAAGAAGAAGAAGAAGAAGAAGAGAAGAAGAAGAAGAAGAAGAAGAAGAAGAAGAAGAAGAAGAAGACACATGATATGATGTCTCATTCTTGGATCGTTGAAACCCTGCGGATGTTTGGTATTGCTGACAACATCACAAATTTTCTGATGCATAGAATGAAAAGTGGAAAACCAAATCGTACCCAAGTAATGTATTCCTTGGAGAACTTAATATTAAAAGGGATATCTTCCAAGGTGACTCGTTTTCTCCGTTACTTCTTGCAATTGCACTAATACCCATATCAATGACACTTAGGAAAGTTAAGATAGAAAGCCATCGTAGAAGTAACAGAGAACTTGTATGAGCATGTACCAAGTAAAGTTATGCAGGAGAGTGGAAGTGTAAAGATACTCTGGGACTATGATTTTCAGATGGATCGTGTATTCGAACACCGTCAGCCGGATATTGTAATATTGAATAAGATAGACAAATACTGACAGATCATTGATTTAGCCATACCAAATGACATGAATGTTGTGAATAAAGAGGTTGAAAAAATTACCAAGTACTCCGGATTGAAAGTGGAAATGACAAGACTGTATGGAATACGAGAGGGTAATATAAAAGTGATACCAGTGGTGATCGGAGCTTTGGGCTCAATCCCATTGAAACTTCAAGTTTTTAAAAATCAACTAGAAATCCCAAGCAAGGTTGATGTCTTGTAAAAAGCAGACTGATTGAGCACAGCGCACATCTTAAGGAAAGTATTATCTGTCTGAGGTACTTGTGACTTGACAGATGCGCGACTCCGGACGAAAGACCTCCACTGTGTTGCAGTTTAATAATATGTTACGAAATAATAATAATACTATAATAATATAATAATAATAATAAATAATAAATAATGATAATGATGATGATGATGATGATGATGATAATACCGATAAATAAGAATATAATAATAATAATAATAATATAATAATAATAATAATAATAATAATAATAATAATCAGATCAGAAGACATCATATCATATGTTCTTCTCTTCTTCTTCTTCTTCTTTTCTTCTTCTTTTCTTCTTCTTTTTCTTCTTCTCTTCTTCTTTTCTTCTTCTTCTTCTTCTTCACGCATCAGCCACCCTTTTTTATATAGGATGACCTAAAACTATACGCTGCAAATGACAACAGCTGGAAAACACTATAAAGACAGTTCATGGATTACCAAAGAGATAGATATGAAATTTGGATTAGAAAAATGCGCCAAAGTAACCATGAAGAACAACGGAAAACTAGTAAGAGTAACAAATCACACTAGATAAAACCAATGAAATACAAAGATTTAGACCAAAGCCCAAACTTACAAAACTTAGGAATCCATGAACTAGATAAGACCAACACACACAAAATGAAAGAGAAGAAAATAAAAAAGAAAATATTATAGACGAGTTAGATCAATACTAATCTGCTAAAATAAAAAAAAACAGAGCTCAATGCTTATTTTTTAAAAACTAAAAACAAGATTAACAGGGGTATATCACTTTTATCCAACACTTTTAGCTTGTCCCAGTTATAAGTTACAGCTACCAATTCCTAAACTGGACACGAAATGAACTGACCAAAATAGATAGGAAAACAAGAAGAAAATAATGAAGGGAGGATCTAGGATTGCATCACCCAAAATCTGACATAGAAAGACCTCATATACAAACGTATAGAAAGGTGGTAGAGGTCTTATAAAGCTGGAAAATTACTATAAAATAACCACCATAGGACTGCAAAAATATCTACTTCAGGAGGAAAGAGGGAAAACTGATCCAGATAGCGGCAAACACACGAGCAAGCAAACAAAAAAACTGTTCTCAGTATTTAAGAAAGCTGACAAATACAAACAAGAAATCATACCACCAATAACATAAGAAGAAGAAGAAGAGAAGACGAAGAAGAGAAGAAAAAGAAAGAAGAAAGAAGAGAAGAAGAAGAAGAAGAAGAGAAGAAGAAGAAGAAGAAAGAAGAGAAGAAGAGAAGACAGAAGAAGAAGAAAAGAAAAGAAGAAGAAGAAGAAGAAGAAGAAAAGAAGAAGATGAAGAAGAAGAAAAGAAACAACAAAAGCTATAAAACAAAAGAAATCCAAACTAAAATAGAACAGCAACGAACCATGATAAAAACGATGGCAAGAAAAGCCCCTTCCTGGTAAATACTGGACTAAACTAAACGCAAAAGAAAAGAACATAGACAAAGAAAAATCCCAGCAATGGTTGAGAAGCTCAGGACTCAAAGAGCAGAAACAGAGGGATTTTTAATTGCAGCACAAGACCAAAGCCTCCCCACCAGAAATACCAAAAACATGTAATGAAAAGAAATATTACAAGTAACTGCAGAATATGTGGAGATGGACAAGAAACAATAAATCAATTATCTCTAGCTGCCCAGTCCTGGCTAAGAAGGAAATATATTCACAGACATGACAGAGTTGGAACCTACATACATGGAAGCTATGCCAACATTATGGAATAACAACAGAAAAAAGATGGTATAGGCACACACCAGAAAAGATCACAGGAAAACGAGAAAGCACCATACTCTGGTATATGCGATACACACAGATAGAGAAATTAAGGCCAACAGACCAGATATAGTTGTCAGAGATCATGAAGAAAAAAAATGCTTTCTAATTGATGTATCAATACCGGGCAGATGACAACGTGTCTCTAAAAAAATGGAGAACTCTCAAAATACAAAGACCTGGAAATAGAGGTAACTAGAATGTGGAATCTGAAACAGAAACAATTCCTATCATAGTAGGGCATTAGGCATGATAAAAAAATATTCAGACAAATACATAACAAATACACCAGGACTTACAAACACATAAACATACAGAAAATTGCACTACTAGGCACTGCACACATCCTACGCAGAACACTTTCCATACAATAACCATCAGAGTATCACAACAAATCACAGCACATACCCAAGGCACCAGAGCTGCGCTCGGTAGTGAAGTGAAAGCACGCTATTAAAAATAAAACTACTGAATAATAATAATAATAATGATGATGATGATGATG
>NC_043013.1:11321325-11341325 GCF_006345805.1 Octopus sinensis
GGCCATAATTTTCAGCTGAGTAGGCAGTTTCTGCACGGAATGGAAAGGTTTGCTCAAGAACACAAAGCACCACTAGGTGTAGTAATCGAACCCTCTATGCCATGATCATGAACGAAACAATAATCTTGAGGCTAAACTAGTTATAAATCGTTCTCTTATTTTAACCCTTTAGAAAACTTCACGCGTTTGACTTTGATAAAAAGAATTATCAAATCTTTTATATTCGCAGTAAATAACTTTTCACATGAAGTTGGCTTAGATTTGAAACAGCCACTATATGAACGTTAGCCTGATGTAAAATCACATTTGTTGCTTTCACATAGAACAATCAGTTTTGGCGAAGAAACGCAACATCAAAACACTGTCCTCTCGATACCATACTCCGTCTACAAATTAAAAAGAAAATCCAGCATGAAGGACGTCATAGAAGTGACAGCATTTCTGATGGTAGCAATCACCGTTTTCTTCTTCTTCTTCTTTTCTTCTTCTTCTTTTCTTCTTCTTCTTCTTCTTCTTCTTCTTCTTCTTCTTCTTCTTCTTCTCCTCCTTTCCTCCCTCCCCTCCTCCTCCTCCTCCTCATCATCATCATCATCATCAATAATAAGATTTTTACAGCAAGAAACACCAGAACTCACCTCACCACATCACCATCATCGCCATCGTTTTTATCGATTTCTCAATGTTATCATTAATATCACTGCCACCACTACCATCATCATTTTATCATCATCATCATCATCATCTTCATCATCATCAGCAGCAGCATCACCATCAGCATCATCATAATCAACGTCGTTATCATCATTGACATCAAATTACCTATAACATAATTAGAACCTCCATGGCCACCACCACGACCACCTCAAAAACCCCAGTCACAACCCCCAACAACTACAACACAACCACTATCACAACCACAACCACCACCACAGCAAACAACTACTACAGTAACATCACGCTGACAATCCAGCAGCAACAGCGGAAGTAGATGATCCACACAACGAAACCAAACGAAAGAAAACGTACATTCAAAAAAGCAAATCAAAAATAAAAATCGATGTCCCCAACGAAGCTGCCACTAATCCAATCACTCACACAAATCTTAAAGCCGACATCATCATCATCATCATCATCATCATCATCATATCATCATCATCATCATCATCATCATCATCATCATCATCATCATCATCATCGTCGTCGTCGTCGTCATCGTCATCGTCATCACCATCATCATCATCATCATCATCATCATCATCATCATCATCATCATATCATCATCATCATCATCATCGTCGTCGTCGTCGTCATCGTCATCGTCATCACCATCATCATCATCATCATCATCATCATCATCATATCATCATCATCATCATCATCGTCGTCGTCGTCGTCATCGTCATCGTCATCACCATCATCATCATCATCATCATCATCATCATCCTCATCGTCGTCTTCATCATCATTACTATCACGATCCTCCTCTTCATCATCGTCGTCATCATCATCACCATTAACACAATCATCATGATCATCATCGTCGTCATCATCATCACCATTAACACAATCATCATCATCATCATCATCATCATGATCATCATCATCATGGTCATCATCATCATCATGGCCATCATCATCATCATTGTGTGATTAATGAAACGATACCACCACCATCCCAAACCACTCCATCATCTATTGAACACCACTATTGAAATCACAACCACTACTATCAACATTGTATCTCTACAACCGTCATCGCAGCAAGAACCACCGCCACTGTCAGCATTCATCACCATCATCATAATCGTCGTCGTCTTTGTCATCCTCCTTATCCTCATCTTTATCAAACTCCACCACCATCATCATCATAATCATCATCATTATCATCACCATCATCATCATCAGCAGCAGCAGCATGTTTATAATCGTCAGTAACAATATCCCCTCTTCCTCCTCCACCTACACTTCATTATCAGCATCATCACCATGGACATCATCATTATCACCATCAACATCATCACCATCATCAACATTCAGCCCCATCACCACCACCACCACCACCACCATTATCATTATCACCATTATCGTCACCACCATATTGGTCGACGCCGTCATCGCCGTCGTCGTCACCATCATTATCATAATCATTATCAGCATGCGTTTGATTAAATAGTACAACATCATCCACAGTAACGCCATCTACTGCCACAGCAATCCACAATACTGCTAAAGCGAAAACAACAACGGCGACAACAGCGTCGATGACGAAATCGACAGAAACAAATGGCTTTTTTTCTTTTTTAAAAACTACACCAAATGTATAAAAAAATAATAAAGGTATAAATAGTGAGCAACATCAACAACAGCAATAATAACAGCAATAATAATAACAATAACAATAACAATAACAATACTAACGATAATAATAATTCTCATGATGCTGCTGCTAACGACGACGACCACGACGACGATGACGATTATTATAATAATAATAATAATAATAATGATAATAATAATAATAATAATAATAATAATAATAATATAATATAATAATGATAATGATGATGATGATGATGATGGTGATGATGATGATGATGGTGATGATGATGATGATGAGGATGATAACTACGATGATAACTATGATGATGACGACGATGATGATGACGACAACGATGATGATGGTGATGGTGGTCATGATGATGATGATGATGCTACTGCCTCTGCTGCTGCTGCTGATGATGATGATGGTGGTGATGATGATGATGAGGATGATGATGATGATGATGCTGCTGATGTTTTGTTATTAATATCATAATGACAAAAGATAGGGATAAGAAGAGAAAAAACACAAAAAAACACCAAAAAAATGAAAAACAATCTTAAAAAGAAAAAAAGAAAAGCGTAACATATTTAATCATGATTTGAAGAATTCCAGATAGCAATGGTCAAGATTTTTAATAAAATTAATGAAAATCTCGCATATTCTTCCTGAGAAAGCCTATAATGCTTGCATGTGGTGAACCTGCTGAGGAGAATCTTGAATCAGGTCTCGCTCGAAGAATCTGTGGAACAACAGGGGGGAAAAAGGAGAGTTTGAAGAAGCGTGAATAGTAAATGGAAGGAAAAAGGAGAGAAAAAAAACAGAAAAAGAAACGTGTCAAAATAAAAACAAATGAGGCTGGTAGCAAGGGTTGTCGTTTCGATTGTAGAAGTAATAGTAGTAACAATATGGTATTAACGTTAGTGATAATGATGATTGTGATGGTTATGGTGGTAGTGGTTGAAGTATTTGTGGTTGTGGTGATAGCAGTTGTGATGGTGGTGGTGGTGGTGAAAGCTAAAGGTTGTAATTAAATAAAAGACAGAAATAAAAAAAAAGCAAATTGACATTTAGAATATTTTTTTGAAGTGGTGAAGTAGGAAGGAAAATAGTGAAAGTATATGCATATATATATTATATATATATATATATATATATATATAATATATATATATATATAATATAAAAATTAAAAAATAAATGTAGTATATATATATATATATATATATATACATTCAAATGCACACACAAATACATGTTTATTGACGTACATGTAAATCCGTAAAAAAAAACGATGCATTCCACTAATAGAGATGAATATAGGTATATCATATACTGAAGACTCCCTTCGGTCATCAATGCCCATGGGATCGGACCTAGAAAGATCCCCCTCCGAGGCAAAACCAGGGCAAGGCTATTTATTGAAGATCAGCAGCCGCTCATGCATACCATGTATATCCTCTCCATACCTCCGATGTTATCTAAAGGAAAGACAAAGGCTGGATACAGCTTCGTTTCTACAGCTGAATGAACTAAAGCAACGTGAAATGACGTCTCTTGCTCAAGAGCGGAACACACTGCCCAATCTAGGGATCGAACTCACAACTCCGTGACTCTGAGCCTGTCACTCTAACCACTGAGCCATGCGCCTTCATGGTATATTACTAGTATTTACTGAAAAACATATTTTTGATTTATCAAAATTGTCTCCGTTTCCGGTGGCTGTGTTATAATTACCGGATCAATCTCTTCCTGATAAGCGAAGATAATCTCCGGATTTAAATAATTCTCAGAAATTGACATTAAGGAAAAGGACAGCCTAGTTTTCTGAAGATAAGAGGAAAAGACGTTGACAGAAGTTTCTGTGTATATAGCTGTCATTAGCAAGAGAATCGAGGGACTTTATCTCTTCTATCCAAATGACTTCGACTTATGCAAAAGGAGCAGAAAATATTTATAGCTAACTTGTTAAGGTTTATCTCTTAAAGATATTCAATAGAATTTTTAACGAACACTGATTTTTGTGTCAACAAAAAATGAGATCGAATATTTTTTTTAAATGTGTAATGGGCTTATATGACACATTTCGAGAGTTATTGCCCCCTTCATCATCACTCATCTAACCCCTTCAACAGATGGGTGCTGATGAAGGGGAAAAATCTCCCGAAAAATGTCATATACGCACTTTTTTCTTCTTCGATCCAAATTTTTGTTTACATCTCACTAATAGGATACGAAATGTCGTAACAAACATCAGTGCTGGTTATAATTTCTGAAAAGATATCTGTAGAGATAATCTGAACAAGTGATGTAAAGTGCACTGCTAACACAGTAGTACACGGCATTGGAGGTGGTGGGTTATTATGCTTCTATTACTTCCACTGGACTTTAGTCTCAAGATCATTGTGATGGACCCATGTTTCATTCTTTGTGTAAGTCTGCCGAAAATGTCCTCCATTTCTAGGAACATTGCTAAAAGAGTTTGGAAGCAATTAACTCATTCCTGCTTCTGAAAAGGTGTGACCATCTGCACGTGCAAATTGTCATCTTTTTCTCTGACTCTACACCTTTTTCACTTTTTGGGTTAGTTATGCGGCGATCCTCCAAAATTACAGCTTCCACTTTATGGACGGTGTCGTCATCAATAGCGGAATTTGGTCATCCAGGAATAGGAGCAGTTTCCACCGATGTCCGACCACATTTGAACTGGCGATGGCAGTGCTTGACTACGTCGTTATGATGGTGCATCGTCAAAATAAACCTATTTCATCTCATCGAAAGTCTCTTTTGGTGTACGACCTTTCAAGAATAAGAACCTGATCACTGATCTGCATTCAACTGAATCCATTGTAACATCTTAGTCCACTTCAGCACCCGTAAAAGACAAATGAATACTAGTGGAAAGTTGCAATTTACAACGTGATATGTAGAGACAAAATAACGCATCCACCCGGCTCGGGTGGATTCGATAGTTTTTTTTCTCTTTGCCTGCGTGAGTTGTTGAGTATTGCTGTCTAGGAGAATTACTTATGGTAGTGAAATAGTATTTTTTAACTGCTATTTCTAAATTTCGGTATGTGGTGAAGCAAATATTTGCTGAGCCCTAATTATAATTATACTCATAGTTATATAATTTCTGTATAAGTTTACCGATAATGGTTCTTTTAACATACCGAACTACTTAGTAAAATTATTAATTATTAATTAATTAATTTTACCCTTTATTATCATTATTATTATTATTATTATTATTATTATTATTATTATTATTATTATTATTATTTTTTTTTTTTTTTTTTTTTTATTATAAATTCGAAACAGCACTACGGAGAAATCGACGTAAGCTTAAATAATAAACCGCGATAAGTGAACCGCGATATAGCGAGGGTTTATTGTGTATAGAAGAATACAAGCCAATATATGTACATTACATTACATCAACACCATCGTCCTCATGAGAAAATCAGCTTCCAACAAAAATGTACGAGCATCAACGAAGACGCCTACATCAATATCTCCAATTTAATTACATCCAAATAATTAATAAGTAAAAAAAAATATATATATATTATATAAGAAAACTGAATAATAATGGAAATATATTTATATAAAAAAATAAAACAAGTGATATTTGCAAAGAAAATATCGACATTTTGATTTCTGGTAAGTTGCTTTCGTACATCTGTTTCACGATGAGAAAAAGTTTGGCTCCAAGAATATTGGTGGTTGGACACTGCTGTAATAACATAGAGAAAATTAAACATGGACACAGCAAAACTCGCAATGAAAATATGTCATTCATCTTGCTAGAAATAATAGCGAAATCACTCGCCAATCACAGAGTGCTGTTTAAAAACGTTTCCTTTAACTATGTAGCACTGTCGAGGTGGACTCAGCCGGAATACTTTGAATCATATGTTTAGTGCCACAGATCTGATTGCTTGCTAAATGATAGCAACGTCTAACATGTTCTTTCTTTCTTTCTTTCTTTTTTCCTTCTTTCTTTTTTCATTCTTTCTCTGTCAATCTGCCTCTCTCTCTCTCTCTCTCTCTCTCTCACTCTTCCTTTCTCCCTCTTTTTTCCCATGTCTCACTCTTCTGAGGAATGCTAGAAATAACTACGAAATTACTCTCGAATACAAAACTATATGTATCGTTGCACATTCCCTTCTATCTGTTTGTCCCGCTCTCTAGCTCTACCTGTATATCTTTCTCTCCCTCTCTATCTCTCTCTCTGTCTTTCTCTCCCCCCTCTCTCTCTCTTTCTCTGACTTTCTCTCTCTCCCTCTCTCTCTCTTTCTCTCTCTACTCGTCTCTGTCTGTAAGTCTGTCAATCTGTCTGTCTGTCAGTCTGAATTCCTCAACTCTCTTACTCAC
This sequence comes from Octopus sinensis, assembly GCF_006345805.1. Taxonomy (NCBI): domain Eukaryota; kingdom Metazoa; phylum Mollusca; class Cephalopoda; order Octopoda; family Octopodidae; genus Octopus; species Octopus sinensis. The sequence continues at coordinate 11,328,023 of NC_043013.1, forward strand.
TCTCTCTTTATCTCCCTCCCTCTCTTCCCCTTAACTCTTAATATTCCCCTTCTCTCTCTCCCTTTTGCTTTCTAAATCTCCCTCTCACCTCTTTCTCTTTCTCTATATTCCTCTCTCTCTCCCCGTCTTTGTCTGTCAGTCTGTCAATCTGTCTGTCTCAATTCATCAATTCCTCCCCCTCTCTCTCTCTCTCTCTTATTCCCTCTCTCTCACTCTCCCTCAATCCCTTGCTCCCTCTCCCATCTCTCTCTTTCTCCTCACTCTCTCTCTCTCCCATCTCTCTCTCTTATTCCCTCTCTCTCACTCTCCCTCAATCCCTTGCTCCCTCTCCCATCTCTCTCTTTCTCCTCACTCTCTCTCTCCTCTCCCATCTCTCTCTCTTATTCCCTCTCTCTCACTCTCCCTCAATCCCTTGCTCCCTCTCCCATCTCTGTCTTTCTCCTCACTCTCTCTCGCTCCCATCTCTCTCTCTTATTACCTCTCTCTCACTCTCTCTCAATCCCTTGCTCCCTCTCCCATCTCTCCTCTTTCTCCATCTCTCTCTCTTTCTCCCATCTCTCTCTCTTAATTCCCCCATCTCTCACTCTCCCTCAATCCTTGCTCCCTCTCCCATCTCTCTCTTTCTCTCTCACTCTCTCTCTCTCCCTCTCGTCTCGTTCTCCTCACTCTCTCTCTCTCCCTTCTTCTCTCTATTCCTCTCTCTCACTCTCCTCATCTCCTTGCTCCCGCTCCCATCTCTCTCTCCTCTCTCCTCTCTCTCTCTCTTATTCCCTCTCTCTCACTCGCCCTCATCCCTTGCTCCCTCTCCCATCTCTCTCTTTCTCCTCCACTCTCTCTCGCTCCCATCTCCTCTCTCTCTTATTACCTCTCTCTCACTCTCCCTCAATCCCTTGCTCCCTCTCCCATCTCTCTCTTTCTCCTCACTCTCTCTCTCCCATCTCTCTCTCTTATTCCCTCTCTCTCACTCTCCCTCAATCCCTTGCTCCCTCTCCCACCTCTCTCTTTCTCCCCACTCTCTCTCTCTCCCATCTCTCTCTCTCTCTGATCCGTACATGCTTTGATTCGTCTCCCCATATCACATTCTCTGACTGTCACTCTTTCCGTCTCTCGCTCAGATAGCGATATACATATTATCTAATAATTTCATGAATCGCAAGAATACCTAGTTCCAGTGTTTTAACTCAGTGTTTTGTTGCGTTAAACAGACGAGTGAGAAAGTTTCCCCAAGATGGTGATCCAATCTTTTGCATTGTATATATAACAATAGCTGTTGTGAAATTTTTATTTCGTTCCTTTAATTTTATCAGATAGAGAATATTACATGTCTGTGAAAATCTCGGATGGATGCGCCAATGGGTTTAAGGAAAACTAACAGAAAAGTCAGCAATTTGTTCGTTGTTACTGTGCTTTGTCATGTCCAAGGCTATTTTATTTATCTGCAAAGAGCCCAGGCCGTCAAACTGTAATTAGATACACCAGGTTTCAATATAATTAATCGTTGCAAGCGATGGCTTCAGTGTATACATTGTCAAGTGGTTCGTTGGTTTGCAACGCTAACATTGTTTTTATATGAGGAGAGATTTAGCCTTGTGTCCTGCCCGAAGATATATGTTGGCGACCCTTACAATCCATGGATGCTGGATGACATGTATTTATTGGTGGATTGCAATGTAGTCTTTCTAAGGAAAATAATTGTCAAAATGTTAGAGCGAAATCTGTTTTGGCTTTTTGCGTTCTGAAGGCATCCAACGCTTGTGACATCACGGATCCCAAACTGCGTTGGATACACCTTTCCCACTATCAATGTCTATAATTTGTAGGAAACGAACGAAAAGAGGATTTGTATAAATGGGCAACTGCCTATTATTTTAAAGAAGTTTGGAAGAGACCTAGCTCTTGAAAAAGACTTATCCAATTGCTTTACCATGGCCATATAGTTCACTAAATGTGTGTATAGGCGCAGAAGTGGCTGTGTTGTAAGTAGGTTGCATCCAAGCCACATGGTTCTGGGTTCAGTCCCACTGCGTGGCACCTTGGGTGAGTGTCTTCTACTATATCCCCGGCCGAGCTAAGCTTTGTGAGTGGATTTGGTAGACAGAAACTTAAAGAAGCCTGTTGTATATATGTGAGTATATATATATATATGTGTGTGTGTGTGTGTGTGTGTGTGTGTGTGTGTGTGTGTGTGTGTGTCTATGTGTGTATGTGTGTGTGTCTGTGTGTCTGTGTGTGTCTGTTTGTCCCCCTTAACATCGTTTGACAACCGATGCTGATGTGTGTGCGACCCGCATAAACTAGCAGTTCGGCAAAAGAGACCGATACCATAAGTACTAGACTTACATAGAATAAGTCCTGGGGTCGATTTGCTCGACTAAAGACGGTGCTCCAGCATGGCCGCAGTCAAATGACTCAAACAAGAAAAAGATTAAAGAGAGTATACACACACACGCGCGCACGCACGCACACACATATATGCATACATACATATGTGTTTGTATAAAGAGGTAGATATAAATAAAGTTGCTAGTTCTTACATCTATAAAAGAGATGTAAGTAGTAACTCTACGCAAGAGTAATGGTTATCAACACCTCGACGAGGTTAAGAGTGCTGTTCCCTCCCTTGTTTGCAATATATCGGACACAGATATTGTATAGTTAACCAGCTGGAGGAGGTGTCCTCTTGGGGTTAAAAGGAATACTAACATTTTTCTATGCAGAACAACCACGTTGAGTTAGTAACGACCATTCCTTTTTAGATAAAAATAGAGATACACATATTCATATACATATATATGCATATATACAAATATCTATATATACACTGTGTTTATATATATATACGCCGCACACACACATATATATATATATATATATATATATATATATATATATACATATATATATATATACACACCACCACCAACACACACACATAATATATATATATGTATATGCATGTATATATGTTTATACACACACAACCACACACACACACACACACACATATATATATATATATATATATATATATATATCTATATATATATATATATATATATATATATATCATCTTGTACATTTAGATATTATGAGTACGTATACATACATATATATGATTAGAAATATAAATTTGTATCTATGTGTGCATCTAACTGCATGTAAAAGAACAAATGGCAATATTTTGAAATATGCAAATGTCTGTGTGGAGAGAGAGAGGGTGAGAGAGAAAGGGAGAAGTTTGATGGATTTGTGTGCAAGTATATATAACGTGGGTGGACAAAGTACAGAGAAATGAGAGGTAAAATGCAAGAATGCACCATAGTTGAGTAAATGTTATATATATCTTTTCTACGCATGTGCTTAAATTTGCATTTGTCCTCTTTGCACAACATTATGAAATTCACAATTATAGAATACAATCTCTGGTATTTGCTCATACAGCTACACATTTATGCATAAATACGTGTAAGCATGTATATATATATATATATTATATATATATATACCTACATGCATGTATGCATGTATCTATGTATATATATGTATATATATTACATATATATATATATATATATATATATATATATATATATATATATATATATATATATATATATACCTACATGCATGTATGCATGTATCTATGTATATATATATGTATTATATATACATATATAATATATATATATATATATATATATATATATATATATATATATTATTGACATATATACACATATATACACGTAAACACACACACAACAACACATACTTACATGTATGTATATATTGGTATATATGCATGCATATGTTATGTATTTGCAAATACATTTATGTTAAGTATACAAACACTCTCAAACACACTTATGCATGTTATATATATATATATACATATATATACATATATATAATATATATATGTATCTATTTATGTATATATGTATATAATAGAGATATATATATATATACATAAATATATATATATATATATGTATGTATATATGCATGTATGTATATACGTACGTAAGTACGAAGGAACAGCACATGGAATTGTCTGCGAAAATAAATGAATAAATAAACAAAAATATAAATGAAAGCGGAAAAGAAACATGAAAACAATAACTGTTTATATTTCATTGCACTGTTTCTTGGTTCAATTACAATTTAGATTGCAGAGAGCGAATCCCATACAATAATTTCCCAAATGCATCATTCGAACACTTTAACTCATATACATAGAAACACACGTAACTATGCTTATATATATATATATATTTATACACAAATACCCGCGCGCACAAAAATTACACACATATATATATACGCATATCCAGAAGCTCATACACATATATATGTAAATGTACTTCTCTCTCTGTCTCTCTCTCTCCATCTCTATACATTTATATATATATATATATATTATATATATATACATATTTGCACGAACTTATATGTTTACATTTATGTGTATATACCTACGTATAAACATCTGTATGTAGGCACTCATGTATGTATATATTCATATATGTGTAATTGCAAATATATATATATTATATATATATATATATAATATATATATATATATATATATATATATATATATATATATATATATATATATATATATATATATATATATTATATGTATTTTTTTTTGTTTTTTTTTCAGATTTGGCTCTGTTTGAAAATGTACGTATATATATATATATATATATATATATATATATATATATATTTCATTTTAGCCAACTGTAATTTTAGTATCTTCAATCTTACAATGATTTTCATTACTTAAATTATTGATTTAAGCCGAGAAAAGAACTTGACTAAGAATTAGTTTACAGAACATATATTCTAAGCATTTGTTATCCGTTTCTTCTTTCTCTTTTACTCCCAAGATTTCATTCTTTTTTGTTTGGTTTTGTTATTTTTATTTTGCTTTTTTTTTTTACTTTCATTGTTTCGTTTGTTGCTGTTGCTATAATTTCCGAAATCACATACATCGATTTACATATCGGCCAATGCACTAATCGAACTTCGGAATTCCCCAGTCCGCAACATGATCATAATAATGGAAATTTTAAGAATTTCAAAAATCATTCCATTTTGAAATCTCAAGTGATTAAGCATATATATATGGTTGACTGAAGCATGCACATGTACGCGTAGTAATATGTGTGGTTACTTTGCTCTATGTGTTAATGAATGTATGTATATGTATGTATGTATGATTGTATGTATATGTATGTATGTATGTATGTATGTATGTGTGTATATATATATATATGTATGTATATACACGTACGCGGATACATATTTTTCTTTTTTAACTTGTAGTAGAAGAGCTGCAGGCATAGTGGGGTACCGCCTTTAGTGTGCTACATCTTCATATGAAACCTCCTCAGATATGTGGCTTTTGGGGAATGTTTGAGTTTGATGCTTCTGCCCCCGGTTGTGTTTTCTGCCACGATGTGGGTTCAACCGGAACACTTGACAAGCGGAGGTACGGTTTTTTTTTTAAGACACCGACGTTCACTCAATGTAGATCTCTTAGGCTTTTTGAGAAGATATTGAAGAGTTGTGGACCCTTGAAACTCAGGCTGTTGCAATATCTAACCCTGTATCATGATGGCAATTTTGGGTTCTTTCTCACTATGCAGGGGCTCTCCGTTCACTACCAAAGTTTGGAACAAGCCCTTCCAGAATTTTCTACGTGTTTACCACTGCGTATCTTCCTCGCCTGCGTTCAAGGGAGTGGACCTGACGTGGCACTGAAATGCGTAGTTTCTCTGGATTGCTTCGTGTTTTACATCATGTGGTGTTCATAGTTTCGAGGAGTAGTCAAACAGCTGAGAACAAATGTCCTCCAGCGGACCATCATGGTTTCTTGTTTCCTTGTTCTGACAATCGTAATATGCACCTGGAAACATACAACATTACACATATCAATGCCCAGATCACACGTTGAATTTTATTGAGGGATTGCTCTCCGTCCTGAGCCAGTTTGTTCTGTCTGCATTTCATTTAGCTTCGTATGATGGTAGCGCAGGGTTTGAAATTTTTCGGCATTAGAATGCATGTTATTCTCCTGGGCCCACATGTATATTGCGTCCAGCTCCAGTTGGAGGGGCGTAACATCTTGAGTGTTGTATATCCGCTGAAAGACTTTTCTATTGTCTGTAAGCTAGAAAAGGTGACCACATGAGCAGTTGATGATATGTCTGAAAGGGCCAGACCGGTTTTTCCTGGATTTTGTGAAGTATATGTCCTGCTGGATAAGTCAACCCGTTGCAGTATAATTTATTTGTCCAGCTGAGTGAACTGGAGTTTTGTGCTCAAAAAACAGAAAACAATGGCCATTCCAGGAACCGAAACAACTACCTTATTATCATAAATGCAACATAGTAAGCACTCGGCCTGTGCCTCTACTTAAACGTGAATACATACACACAAGCATACATACACATATATGTACATGTATATATATATATATATGTGTGTGTGTGTGTCTGTGTCTGTGTGAGTGTGTGTGTGTGTGAGTGTCTGTGTATGAATTTATTCATGTATACATATGCATACATATGTATATGTTGTGTGTGTGTGTGTGTGTGTGTGTGTGTGTGTGTGTGTGTATGTGTACAAACACATATATAAAGTGACAGAAGCAATATAAATACCAAAAGGTAAAATGTATTAACACTTAAAAGTTGGTGGTTGTTAGAACACAAAATGCTGCGATATTTACCAGTGGTACATATAAGCACTTATTTACACTGCCAGCAGAAGACAATCGGCTTTATTTCTGCTATCAGGACTACCAGATCACTTGATTCCAGCCGTCTTTGGCTCTGTTCTTGGTAGACACCTGACCGCTACACAACACTAGCTTCTAAGTGGTGATGCATACATAATACATATACATACATATTATTTTATTCTATTATTTATTTCAGTCATTTGAATACAGCCAAGGTGGAGTACTGCCTTTAGTCGAACAAATCGACCCGAGGGCTTATTTTCTGTAAGCCTAATATCTGTTATACAAAGTATTTATACTTATAACATTAAATACTTCATATATATATATATATAATATATATATATATATATATACCATGCACACACCTGCAGAGACTGACAAAGACAGAAAGAGACAGACATAGACAGAGAGCGAAAGAAAGAACGTGAGAGAGGCAGAAAGAGACTGCATACTCTGCACAGTTTTTGCAAATAATTACTTTTAATTACTTTCACAATTTCCTTGTTTATTTTCGTTTGATGCATTACAGAATTTTATACACATAAGCACAAACACATACGCATATACACGCACACACACACATATTTATACACATGCACAGACGCACCAGCATACATACATACATACATACATACATACATACATACATACATACATACATACATATATACATACATACATACATACATATATTTCTCAAAGTGTTTCTGAAAACTTTTGCTTTGTTTCGTTACTCTGCTCATTGTATTTATATCAAATACAGTATATGATGACAGTTCACTCTCTAGTCATGTGAAAGAAAAAAAAAATGAAACAGTTGTATATTAGAGAGAAAAATATTGCAAAAAAATGATTCACATATTTGCTACTGAAAAAATTCCGTATAGAGACAACGCAAAAATAAATTATACATATATACAAATAATAATCGATATCTTTTTTGTATGGGTGAATAGAACACTCCATCAAATTTAGGCGGCATGTTGTAGATTGAAGTAAGCCGTGAAGTATACAATTGTACATAACTCTGAGTAGCGTTTAAGTGCTTATACAGTAAAAAGTGCAAGTTCCTTAGCACACACATATGCATGTATGGACTCAAGTAATTTTGAAATTGTAACTCTATCCTACGATTATTTTTCTATAAGTAGAAGCCGATGATCACTGATTATTGCATCTAGGTTGCTTTAATCAATGAATATTAAAAGGCATTGTTTCTTCTATTTCCAGTGCATAGCTGAGAGATTATAATAAACACAATTTTATGTAATTTGTTCCCTATATTTATTTAACAGTTGTGGTTGTTTGGAAAGAGACATTTCATCTCAGCAATATAAACAAAATTAAATGTTCCCCTGAGATTCCACAGTGGCTCAACATTCAATTGTCTTCGATTCTGATATTGCAAACAACTATTACAGTGAAACGTACGTAGGAGACTAATGACGCACACTACACACATATGACAAGATTAAATGTGGGTGGAATCAAGACAACTAAAAAGTAGAGGCGAAGTACAACGGAGGCTGTTCCTATCAATAGCTATCACATCTTGTTTCAGTGTTTAGGAAATGTTAACTCTCACCACCGTCCGCCCCGTCAAACAATGCAACGGTTGAAAAGATTTGAATCTATAAAAACGAGAAGCAGAAGAACCGTATGGGGAAATTTGTGTATCTGTGGCGTTGTATATATATATATTTTTTTTTTACGCTTACAGTGATCGACAAACCTCTCTTATTTATTTCCTGTTTTTCTTATATCCAGTGCGCGGGCGATCGGATTGAAATAATTGCTCTTACTGTTGCGGATTATCATGATGATGGAAAAGAGAGAGTTAATGAGGGACAATAACAAACTAATAATGATATAGTATTTATAGGCATTAAACCAATTTTAATAATGGTAATTATAACATTAATGACTACTATTTTTTTTAACATTATTATTATTATTATTATTATTATTATTATTATTATTATTATTATTATTATTATTATTATTATTATTATTATATTATTGTCTTGTAGTTATTATTATTATTACTACAATTCTTACTATCATTATTATTATTATCATCCTTATTATTATTATTATTACTTTTATTTTTTATTATTATTTCTATTATAACTATGATGACGATGATGACGATGATCATAATGATGACGACGACGGTGACGAAGACGATGATGATGATGATGATGATGATGATGTTGATTATGATGATGTATACACAACAACGCAACAATATCGATAACCATAACAGTTCTTTGGAACTGCTACTAAATTTTCAGGAGACTAATCTAGTATGTTTTCTTCTATGATACTTCTGAAAGTTTATTGAAAAAAATAATTAATTATCCGTAAAACTACAACAAATTAAAAAAAAATATATATATATTATAAAATAAAAACTTTACAACAGTAATAACTATAACAATGTCATGATGATGATGATAATGTTTGTAGTGCTGGTGGTGGTGGAGGTGGTGATGTTCGTCGTCGTTGAAGTTTGTGGGAAAGATGATGACGATGACGATGATGATGGTGATGATGATGATGATGATGATGATGATGATGATGATAATGACGACGACGATGATGATGATGGTGATGATGACGGTAGTCATGGTCATGTTGTTGAATGAAGATGCGGCGGTGATGGTGACGATGTTGTGCTCCTTCTAATAGTTTTGTTGTTCATGATGATGATGATGATTGATGATGACGATAACGACGATGACGACGATGATTTCGACGGTGATTCCGCTGGTGTTCATGATAGTGGTTTGGGTGCTTGTAGTGGTGGTCTTGTTAGCTGTGTGGTGGTAACAGTCTTGACAAAGTCGATAATGATGATGATGGTAATGACGATGATGACGATGACGACGGCATCGGAATTTGTATCGGTTGTGGTATCGGTAAAAGATGAAGGAAGGATAGGAGTGGAGGTGGGGGTGGGGATGTTGGAAGGGTGTTCGTTGACGACGATAAAAAAGCAATTCATTAAGAGGACCAATTATACATTAATCAAATCATAAGAAACATTTAGTGTCGTTGAAGTTTCTTTTTATCATCGAAACCCCCGCCACCCGCACCATCACATTCACCCCCACCCCCACCATCATCACCATCACCATCACCACCACTACCACTCCTACCCTAGTAACCTCAACCATCACCAGCAACGCCAACGCCATCTTACCTCCAACCGTTTCGCCCTCATCTTCAACATCATTCACACCAACACATTCCACCCTTAATTCCACCATCACCAGCAACACCCCACGCCCCAACACTGCCACCTTCGGCACCACATCGTTCTTGTATTATTTCGTGGAGATTGGCGATGTCTCTCATCGTGCTGGTAATGGTGGTGGCGTCGGCGATGATGGTGTTGGTGGTGGTGGTGGAGGTGGTTGATGTAATGATCTCGATGACGATGATGATGATGCTGAGCAGGAGGAGAAGGAGGAAAAAGATGTGGAGGTATATGAGTATGTGGGTGGGGCGGCCGCGTTGGGCAGGTGAAAGATGTTAGAGGGCGGGGTTGACATATTTAAGTGGCGAAAAACAACAAATTTTCTTGATCAACGAAAAGGCTAAAAGTCCGCTAATTACTGATAATGGATTTATTGAGTAAACACAATTCTGCACACACACACATACACACGCCCACACACGCACACAACACACATACACAGACCTTCCTCCATATATATTCACATTCATGTACTCTCGTTTACTCATGCGTATACGCACATAGAAACACTTTCTCTATAATGTGTGCGTGTGTGAATATAAATATGTATACGGAAATTATATATATACATTAATATATATGTTTGTCTATGTGTATACATGTACATATATATATATATATATATATATATATATATATATATGTATATGTATGTATGTATATATGTGTGTGTGTGTGTGTGTGTGTGTGTGATGCACACATTTTTATACATGTAACGATCTCCATATACACAGATAAATGTCCCACAAACGAAGTAATGTTGTGATATACATAGATACATACACATTCACATACACATTCATGCACTCTCTCACACACACAAAGACATTTCTTCCCCACCCCAACCACCCCGCAATATTCATTCCAAAATGTTAGGAAAAAAGACATAAAAGGACGAAAACATGAAAAAAAAGAGAAAAAAAGCAAAGAATCAAACGATTAATAGTATTTAAATTGTATATTAATTACAAAAAGTAAAACAAAAAAATCAAAATCAAAATTTTTTAAATGACGAAAACAAAGCGCTTTTTTTTTCTTTCAGAAAGTTTAAATGATAATTAAATCAACTTAAGTACGAAACAATCACCACCGCCAATTCTTCAACCTACGGTACCGCCGCCACACTAAACGTCTCTACTTTGGTAAAACAATTAATACGAACCGGTGATGGAATGCCTGTGATTCACTTAGAGCCCCACACTTAACAATGGCCTTTGCATCCTAAACACGATCACTGCGATAAAAATTATCCCTGGATGTCGCAAGGAGCTGGTAGAATTCATACGGTGTCGGAAGACTTGTTTACCGGCTTTTTTTCGGTTTTTACGTCATGAGCTCAAATCTTGCCGAGGTAAATTTTACACTTCATCCTTTCGATGTCGATAAAATAAAGAACATTCAAGTACACAGATCGATGCAATCAATTTGCACCTTGCCGGCAAAGCTGCTGGCCTTCTGCCAAAACTTGAAACTAATATTTTCTCTGGATTCTAGTCTATCTCTAGGTTGTCTTAGGTATTGAGCTTCCCCAAGTTAGCCTGGGACATCAAATCAGGTCATACAGAACTAGTCTCAAAGACATTTCATTCATGGCCACCGAATCGATTTAGAGGATTCTATAACGACTATATTATTCGAAGTCTAATGCTTTTTCTGTGAGGTCGAACAGATGAAGGGTTAAACAGAGGTCTGAAACCGCGGATGGTACCACTTCTATTATTGAGGTGGGTAGGGTTTCCTAAAGTTAGAGTATTAGTATCTAGTGCGATAGAGTGGATAATTCGTAAGGTTGTTAAGTTTACGCCTATTGGAAGAGGTAGTTATAGACCCCAAGTTTGGCGTTGTAGAGTACGATGTTCTGATCGAAGATTTATTGAAAATTGGATAGTATTTATGGTGCAGTGGAAAATTAGAGCTTATAATTTTGAAAAATAGCTTGGGTAAAGATTTAACCTGTAAAGAGAAATGGTGGCACCAACCATAAGATGTGCCACTTTCTGCTCATGTAAGGCTAAGAACTCTGCGTAATGATGGCAAGGTTCTATGGTGAGACTTGAAATTATCCACTCCCCGAGCAACCAGCAGACCGGGCGAGTACTGGCCGTAGAGGAATTCAGTTGCAGAATGACGGGATGTGGATGGGCAGAGGCAGGCCCGGTCGGCTTGGATTTCGCACTGGGAAAGAGAACCGTGTGCTTTGTTTTTAGTCTAGTATTAGGAATATATGCGATTTTCTTGCGGAAGCAGGTATTCCGGAGAGCCTGATTATCATGGGGCATCATTATTAAAAATATTCTCATTAGCTGATAGGTTAAAAATCCTGAGTGAAAACCAGTAGTAATGATATTAAGGGCAGATATAGAGTGATTAGATTGGACCTCGATTTGGTGTATTTTGGCAGCTGATTCGTTTTATGGTAAGGGTAACATAGGTTTGCAGCTTAGTCAAAAGACATGTCTAAGTTTTAGCTCCTTAACTGCTATTTTCGAATAAGACAGGAAGATTATAATCCTTAAAGAACTTATGGAAGGCTATCCGGGTACGTTCGCCAGACGATCGAGACATACCTGTAGCTGGGGCTGGGGCTATTATATATATATATATGTCTGTGTGTGGGGGGTGTATATATATATGTATGTATTTGTGTGTCTGTGTTTATCCCCCACCATCGATTGACAACTGATGTTGGTGTATTTACTTCCCCGTTACTTAGCAGTTCGGCAAACGACGACTACAGAATAAGTACTAGGCTTACAGAAAAAAATGTCCATGCTCTAGCATGGGCGCTGTCATTGAGTGGAACAAGTAAAAGAATAAAAGAATATGTATTTCCACATACGTTCACATATGTATGCATCGGATAGATCACTTAAGATTTTAGCTATAGTGTCCATTTATAGCAACAAATAATTTGGGTTTACATTATCAATGTGACTATCAATTGTTGTTTAACCATAGTATCTTAAACCTCTCGATGTTTTATCTGTATCTAAGCGCTTGCTAACTATTTACGAAGGGACTACTTATAAGCCCATACTTTCTAAAAGATGAATATTTGTTAGTATACTTGTCATATATAAAGCATACGCAGGTATGCAACATACACACAAATCCAAGAAGACACGCACTTATATTTGTCCATGCATTTGTGTGTGTGTGTGTCTGTGTGTATGTGCGTGTGTTTATGTATTTATACATGCTAATATGTTTATTCATATATCCGTATAATTCAATCGTTTATGAGATTCATTTTAAAGAAAGGAAAATAACAGCAATTTCAA